>NC_053397.1:201600972-201900972 GCF_905171765.1 Bufo bufo | reverse complement strand
GTCTATCCCCTCCTCATGGCCGCCAGGTACCTAAATATGTAGGAACATCAGGCACTTATGTACCTGGCCAATGGCCACAGGTGCCCGCCTTAATTCTACTGAATTGCCATCCTCAGGGCTATGACACAGTTTCATACTGCAGTATATTGTGCTGCATTGTGGTATTTGTTCTGCTGGGGCAGTATTTTGTGCTGCACTGTGGTATTTGTTCTGCTGGGGCAGTATTTTGTGCTGCACTGGGGTATTTGGATCTGCTGAGGCGGTGTTTTGTTTTGCACTACAGTATTGCAGGCCCCGTCTGCTTCTGTTGTCCCTGCCTACTTGTGTTTTCACGCCTTCTGTCACTTTAGAACCACCCTTTTTCTAGGGCCACTTTAAGTTCCCAGTCCGCCGTTGGCAGAGTCGCAGGAGGAGGGACAGAGCAGCATCTTGAACCAATGATAAGACAGGAGGCGTGTCTCAGACTGCCGCAGACTCTCTGTAGGCTCTGTCAGTAATCTGCAGTCACAGATCACAGCTCTGCCGTATTAGAGCTGAGCTAAGAAGAAGCCAAGGAGCAAGATCTAAGGAAAATAAATAGCAGGTGTTCATCCTCTGCAGGTCCTGACTTACATATCATTTTGAGCTCCTAACTGGACAGTCACTTTAAGTAGTAATGCAGTCCTTTCTCATGTAGATGTTCCATTGAAGCCATTACAGTCCGACATCTACGTGTCATGGCAGACAGGGTCCTAAGGTTATGTTCACATGCACCAGATGTCTGTACCATATACATAGATTTCTGCAAACCACATTCAATAATGTCTGGAACAAATCACACATAAACCTCCCTAATACAAGTTATTGTGGGCAGACCCCCCCCCCCCCCCCCAAAAAAAAAAATCCATAGAAGGGTTTAATAAGTTGTATATAAGTGTGCACTGTATGAAAAACAATGCATCGATCCCACTGATTGGCCAAGAATGATCACCTGACACACTGCATGACCACTTTCTTGTAGTGGAGTCAAGCAGTTTACCAGTAGCCTAGGAAGAGATGTTCAAAAGGATCTTCAGCGCTCTTCCAGTTATTACATACTGGTCTTTATTCACCAACAGGGAGCAATACATGGGCCGTTTCGACTCAAATGAAAAAGACTCATGGGATTAAAAATCATACCCAAACCCTATAACCAAATAACCAATAGCTCAACCCAATAAAAATACACGTGGACACCTTAATGGGTGGAATAAATAAGGCCACGGCCATCTTTATTACAGATTAGCTTAAAGTCATTTAACACTAAGTCATCATAAAATTAAATCATCATCAATATCTTATTAACAAACCAATAATTAGACCAGTCATAAGCTCAACCTAAACTACTGACTCAACTCGTCCGCTCTAATAAAAGGGGGAAGGGCAGGCGGGGCAGCAATCCTTCCACAGGTACACCACTTCTTATAACCCTAGCCTGGTCCCAGCCCAAAACTCCCACCCAATCCTATACCTGTTGCAGGGGCATCCCTATTCCATTCTGCCCAACAACGGAATTTAATAGGTCCCTCCCCGACCCAATAAATGACCTCTGCCACTCTGCCCAGTAACCTTACTATTTTTAGCCCATATACCTAACCTTCTTGGCGGGAAAAATTCCAGCCAAAACCCTAAATGTAAAATCTCTGGAATGATTATAATCCCATGAGGATCCCTCCATAATTCTTTCCGGGATCCTGACATTTTAGTCGAAGTGTTGCATGTACTGATGCCTGTTGGTAAATAAATACCACTATGCAATAACCGGAGAGCGCTGAAGATCCTGTTGAGTATCTACCAGCTGGGACCACGGGCCAGGATCTGGCGCTGCTTTCACCACCATTCCCCGTAGGAGGACTCATATTTTCTATATCTAACCTGAGGTTACTCAAGGAGACTACTTAGCGGAGTGCTGCTCACCCCTAAACTTTTGTATTAGCCTAAGGCTACTTTCACACTTGCGGCAGAGTGATCCGGCAAAACGTATGCCAACTAATGGCATTTGTAAGACTGATCAGGATCCTAATCAGTCTGAAAAATGCCTGGTCAGTCAGAAAAATGCATTGCAATACCGGATCGTCTTTCTGGTGTCATCCGGGAAAAAACAGATCCGGCATTTCTTTTTTTCACCTTTTTTTTCGGTCTGCCCGGATCCGGCATTCCGGTATTTTGAATGCCAAATCCGGCACTAATACATTCCTATGGGGGAAAAAATGCGGCATTCAGGCAAGTCTTCAGTTTTTTTGGCCGGAGATAAAACCGTAGCATGCTACGGTTTTATCTTTTGCCTGATCAGTCAAAACGACTGAACTGAAGACATCCTGATGCCTCCTGAACGGATTGCTCTCCATTCAGAATGCATGGGGATATGCCTGATCAGTTATTTTCCGGTATTGAGCCCCTGTGACGGAACTCTATGCCGGAAAAGAAAAACGCTAGTGTGAAAGTACCCTAAAAGAGGCCAAAACGCTCACTGCCCCTTCAAACAACTGATCGGTGGGCATGCCAGGGCTTGGACCTCCTCAGATCAGATACTGATGGCCTATACTGAGAATAGATCATCAACAGAGATGAGCAAACCAATTATAAATGAATCATATTTGACTCAACTTTAGTAAAAAAAAAAAAAAAATTATTGTAGTGGATGTGAAATTTGGGAATTGTTTTTTTTTTTTTTGTGGATGAGGAGGAGGGCTGAAAGAGAAAAAAGAAAGCAAGAAAAATACAGGTAAAAAAATGCTTAAAAATTAGTCCTGGGAGAATCTTTAGGCAAATTTTAACACTTTTCGGGGGTCATTTATCAAGCGGAAATACTCCTAAATTAGGTGTATTTCAGGCACAGATTGCGAAGCAGCAGTTCTCCGCGTTCACGCCAGGTCTAAAAAAAAGTGGGCATGGCATGGGAAGGGAAGGGACCGTCTCATTTACCATTTTCTAATGTCTAGAGATGTAAGACAGCAAGGAAACTGTCTTACACTTAGAACTGGCACTGGATGCGCCGAAGTTATGTAGAGACCAGTGCCTCTTCGTAACTCCGGCGGATCCACCGCCAGCTTAGGGCTTTATTAAGACCGGCGTCTAAAATGGCGGTCTTAATAAATGTGCCCCTTGATTCGGGTAGAATTGATTGAGACCCACAAATCAAGTCGGTTGACTGATTCAGCCAAATTGAACCCAAATTGAATTTTGAGCGGAGCCCTCATCTCTCGTCATCAACATTTAACTAACTCCCTTATAAAATACCTTTAAATTCTAGGCTTCATGTGGCGGTTCAGTCCGGCATAACGCTGGCATATTCTCGTGTGCGGCCGGGTAAATTCCTGCCTTACAAGATCTCCTTTATTGTTTATATTGCGCTGGTGCTTTATATAGAAAAGTTGAATAATAATGAAGGCTGCTGATATAATTCCAGTCCGTGTCTCCCGGATCAATAACCCGTGTGCCTGTGTGACCTGGATGAAAATCCATAGTAAACAGAATTCGCATTTAAACATATTCAAGACCTAATTAGCATGCCGACCGGTCTGCCCTGACCACCACGGAGACACTGTTTACCAATCTGTTAATAGGCAGATCAAGGCAGAAAGCAGTCAGAGCGTAATATAGATGGAAACCCAATTGTTCCGCCTAGACCTGAATATAATTAGTTGTGTCTGAAAGGCTGAGCAATGCACTTTGCTTACCGGGAGCAGAACTCACACAACGCCACGAATACACTCTTGATCAACGCCCCGGACAATATATCTTATAGATCTTTTTTTTTTTTTCCCAATAAAATCTGATAAATCTCAAATTTCTGAATGCAAGTTAGTGACAAAAAGGAACCTTCTGCATCAATTAAAAATATAAATCCGCGAAAATTCTATATGCCTGCGAGCCATGAAATATCGGCGCTCGTAATAAGGCTGCTTATGGGACAAAAGGAACGAGTGAAACGCAAGTTACGCCGTAGGCAAGAAATCAATATTACATTTGAAGAATTTTTTTGTCAAGTAAACTTTTGTTGTCTTCAAACCTCGTGCAACTTCATTTCTAATCACGTAGAAATCTTGTAGCTGCAGCCGCAAAAACTGGAATATGGATATTTATTATTATTTTATATTATATTTAATATTGGACATGTATTAGTGACCACAGGGGTTCAGTAGAAAGTCGCCCTCCAACCTCCACGTCTGAAAAAGTGGAACAGAAACATAGAATGTGTCGGCAGATAAGAACCATTTGGCCCATCTAGTCTGCCCAATATACTGAATACTATGAATATCCCCCGGCCCTATCTTATATGAAGGATGGCCTTATGCCTATCCCATGCATGCTTAAACTCTTTCACTGTATTTGCAGCTACCACTTCTGCAGGAAGGCTATTCCATGCATCTACTACTCTCTCAGTAAAGTAATACTTCCTGATATTACTTTTAAACTTTTGCCCCTCTAATTTAAAACTATGTCCTCTTGTAGCAGTTTTTCTTCTTTTAAATATTCTCTCCTCTTTTACCTTGTTGATTCCCTTTATGTATTTAAAAGTTTCTATCATATCCCCTCTGTCTCGTCTTTCTTCCAAGCTATACATGTTAAGGTCCTTTAATCTTTCCTGCTAAGTTTTATCCTGCAATCCATGTACCAGTTTAGTAGCTCTTTTCTGAACTCTCTCCAAAGTATCAATGTCCTTCTGGAGATATGGTCTCCAGTACTGCGCACAATACTCCAAATGAGGTCTCACTAGTGCTCTGTAGAGCGGCATGAGCACCTCCCTCTGACATTGTTTGCCTACCTTCAAGTCTTCTGAAATAATGACCCCTAAATCCCTTTCCTCAGATACTGAGGTTAGGACTGTATCACTGATTTTATATTCTGCTCGTGGGTTTTTACGCCCCAGGTGCATTATCTTGCACTTATCAACATTAAATTTTAGTTGCCAGATATTTGACCATTCCTCTAGTTTTCCTAAATCCTTTTCCATTTGGTGTATCCCTCCAGGAACATCAACCCTGTTACAAATCTTTGTGTCATCAGCAAAAAGACACATCTTACCATCGAGGCCTTCTGCAATTTCGCTGATAAAGATATTAAACAATATGGGTCCCAGAACATATCCCTGAGGTACCCTACTGGTAACAAGACCTTGGTCTGAATATACTCCATTGACTACAACCCTCCGTTGTCTGTCCCTCAGCCACTGCCTAATCCATTCAACAATATGGGAGTCCACGCACAAAGACTGCAATTTATTGATAAGCCTTCTATGTGGGACAGTATCAAAAGCCTTACTAAAGTCCAGATGTCTACTGCACCTCCGCCATCTATTATTTTAGTCACCCAATCAAAAAAATCTATAAGATTAGTTTGACATGATCTCCCTGAAGTAAACCCATGCTGTTTTTCATTTTCAATCGATGGGATTTTAGATGTTCCACAATCCTCTCCTTAAGTATGGTTTCCATTAATTTCCCCACTATTGATGTCAGGCTTACTGGCCTATAGTTGCCCGATTCCGCCCTACTACCTTTCTTGTGAATGGGCACAACATTTGCTAATTTCCAATCTTCTGGGACGACTCCGGTTGCCAGTGATTGGTTAAATAAATCTGTTAATGGTTTTGCTAGTTCGCCGCTGAGCTCTTTTAATAGCTTTGGGTGTATCCCATCAGGCCCCTGTGATTTATTTGTATTAATTTTAGACAGCTGACTTAGAACCTCTTCCTCTGTAAAGACACATGCATCAAAAGATTCATTAGTCTTCTTTCCTAACTGAGGTCCTTTTCCTTCATTTCCCTTTGTAAAAACTGAACAGAAGTATTCATTGAGGCAGTCAGCTAGTTCTTTATCTTCTTCCATATACCTTCCTTCTTTTGTTTTTAATTTGGTAATTCATTGTTTTAGTTTCCTTTTTTCATTTATGTATCTGAATAATGTCTTATCGCCTTTTTTCACTGACTGAGCTAATTTCTCCTCTGCCTGTGCTTTAGAAGCTCTTATAACTTGTTTGGCCTCTCTCTGCCTAATCTTATAAATTTGCCTGTCATCCTCGTTTTTTTTTTTTTTTTTTTTATAATTACTAAATGCTATCTTTTTGTTTTTAATGATTTTGGCCACTTCTGCTGAGTACCTTCCTTTTTTTGCTTTTACTGACAAGCCTAATGCAATTTTCTGTTGCCTTCAATAGTGCCACTTTTAAGTAGTCCCATTTCTCCTGGACTCCATTAAAACTGTTCCAATCTGATAAAGACTCGTATACCACTAATCTAATTTTAGAAAAGTCTGTTTTTCTAAAATCTAAAACTTTTCTTTTTGTGTGGTGTGACTCAGTCACTGTACTTATAGTAAACCACACTGACTGGTGATCACTAGATCCCAAGCTTCCCCCTACAGTAATATCAGATACCAAATTCCCATTTGTGAATACTAAATCTAAAATGGCCTCCTTCCGGGTTGGCTCCTCCACTACTTGCTGTAGAGATAATCCCAGTAGGGAATTTAGAATATCTGTACTCCTGACAGAACTAGCTATTTCGGTTTTCCAGTTTACATCAGGAAGATTAAAGTCTCCCATAAGGATAACTTCCCCCTTCAATGTCATTTTAGCTATTTCCTCAACTAGTAGATCATCTAATTCTTTGACTTGGCTAGGTGGTCTATATATCACACCTACACGAGTTACCTTATGATTATCAAGCTGCAAGGTAACCCAAACTGACTCTAAATTGGTCTCGCTAACTTGTATCAAATTAGATTTCATGCTATCTTTCACATACAGGGCCACCCCTCCCCCTTCTTGCCTTCTCTGTATTTCCTGTATAGAGAGAACCCTGGCATTGTTATATCCCAGTCATTACTCCCATTGAACCACGTCTCAGTAACAGCCACTAAATCTATATTCTCAGATGCCATTATAGCCTCAAGTTCATTGATCTTATTCCCTAAACTGTGAACATTTGTAGACAAGAATCTGAGCTTGTCATTTCTTAACCTTTGGGCTACTGGCATCTTCTGGCATTGTTCCGGGGGGCAGTCGGACTGCTGGATTATCACTCTTTTGCCCCCATTTCCTAGTATAAATGCTCCTTAGCAAATACTTGGAACTGTTCACTGAGGACATTCGTTCCCTTGAGAGAAAGATGCAAACCATCTTTCTTGTACAGTTCTTTTCCATTCCAACAAAAGCTAACATGAGACACAAAGCCAAACCCTTGGTTCAGATACCATTCACCAAGCCATACATTGAATTCCTTAATGCGCATATTCCTGTCATGCTGAAGGTTATGCACAGGCAAAACTGCAGAGAATGAAACAGTTGATGCAACCTCCCGTATATCATTTACAAGTGTGTGAAAAGCTTCCTTCACCTTTGAAACCTGATTGCAAGCCAGATCATTTGTCCCAAGATGGACAATAACATCCACCTCCCTTTCCTGCTTTGCTTGCCTAACAATATTAAGGATCCGTCGTCTATCCCTGCTAGCGGTAGCACCAGGGAGACATCTCACAACACAATTTTCCTCAAACTTCACACCTCTTATGATGGAATCGCCCACCAACAGCTGCTTACTATCAGTCCTCACCTTCTCCTTTTTGTCTTTGGCTGCAGTCTTGCATACTTTAGGCATGGGAGATGATTGTTTCTCACCCACTGTGCTTGAGCCAGCATCCATGTTGCTCTTGCACTCTGAAAGTGCTGCAAATTAATTATGGAGAGCCACAGACTGTGGGACATGTCTTCTATCCACAACTCTCAGTCTACCAGAACCTGCAGTAACCCATCTTCCATTTCTAGGGGGCCTCTGTGGCAGTGGCATTTCAACGTTCTCAGCCTGAGTTTGTTTAATGGTTAATTTACAAATCTCAGATTTCAAAAATGCAATTTCCTGCTGCATTATAAAGAGCTGTCTACAGATCAGACAGCATCCAAACCTCTGAAGAGTGGAACCTGAAATAAAAGCACAACAATTCCTGCACAGAACCAGGTCTGCCATTTTAAAGAGGGGAGAGATTTTAAACAAACAAATCTTACTTTTTTTAGATTGTATCCACCTCCAGATTACATCGTGAGTATCTCCTGAATATCTCCAATACACTTATAAAAATCAGCACTTGAAAAAATCTGCAAGCTTTATACAGTAAATATGGAGCTCGTTCTGACCACCGTGTCTCTCAATGTATTGACGCCAGCTGACCGTTATGGAAACGTGGAAAATTGACGGCAGAAAAAGACCACCTGGTCCATCTTAGGATAGACGTGTGTTTAAATTCACTTACTGTAGATTTCTGAACCATATCTGCCAGAAGTTTGTTCCAAGCTTCAACCAGTCTTTCAGTAAAATAATATTTCCTGGCATTGCTCCTGATCTTACCCCCAGATTGTGCCCCTTGTTCTTACGTTTATCTTCCCTCCTGAACCTCATTTAAACCTTTAACTTATTTAAAGGTTTCGATCATGTCCCTCCTTTCCCTTCCTTCCTCAAGGCTATACAGACTAAGGGGGTCATTTATTAAGATGACGTTTTAGATGCCGGTCCAATAAAGCCTCAGCGCTGGCGGTGGATCGCCGAAGTGATGAAGAGGCGCCGGCCTCTCCCTAACTTCAGCGTATCCAGTGCCGCTTCTAAATATAAGACAGCTTCCTTGCTGTCTGACATTTAGACCTTTTTCTATGCCTGAAACAGGAGTAGAAAATGATGAATGAGATGGGCCTGCCGACCTGTCCCCTTTCCTGCGGGGAAAGGTCACAGATTGCGGCACAGCTAACCATTGCACTGCAATCTGCCCCTGAAATACGCCTAATATAGGCGTATTTCAGGTTAATAAATGACCCCCTAAGTTTTTTCATTCTATCCTGGCATGCTTAAGACTAGGCTTGAGCTAATCAGAGATTCGAAGTCGATTTGTTCAAACATTTCGATTTTAACTCTGTCTGGAGACCTGTCTCCGTACAGCATTAAAATATATGCCTCCGAGGTACCAGCCGGTACCAAACCTGACTTCAGATTCCTAATGTTAAATGTTTTTAAAGATGCAGAAATGAATACCGAATTAATTCACCGAAGTCTCGCTCGTCTTCAGGTGAAACGAAGTTTGGCTCCACGGAGCCAATACATTTTAATGCTATAAAGCAGGCATGCTCAACCTGCGGCCCTCCAGCTGTTGTAAAACTACAACTCCCATAATGCCCTGCTATAGGCTGATAGCTGTAGACTGTTCGGGCATGCTGGGAGTTGTAGTTTTGCAACAGCTGGAGGGCCGCAGGTTGAGCATGCCTGCTGTATAGAGACCGCATAAAACTCAAAGTGTTTGACCGAATCAACCTCTTTTCCATGATCCAAAGCTTGATTTGCTCAACACTACTTAAGACCCTCCCATAGGACAGATCCCACCCTTAAGACCCTCCACCATTTATGTAGCCCGTCTCTGCACCCGTTCCATTTTACCTATGTCTTTTTGTAGGTGGGGTCTCCAGAATTGGACACAGTACTCCAGATGTGGTCTCTAGACAGCGGGATCACAATCTCTCTCTTCCTACTGGTTATACCTCTAGTTTTACAGCCAAGGATCCAACTTGCTTTCCCTGCTGTCTGACCACACTGTGTGGACCCCTAGATCCTTCTCTTCTGAATTCCTCACGAACACAGAACTGCCAATACGATACTCAGACTGTGGGTTCCTTCTCCCCAAATGCATTATTTTACATTTGGAAACATTTCAGTTTCCATGGTTTGGACAATTTATCTAGTGAAGCTAAATCCTTTTCCAGGTTACAGATGCCTCCAGGAATATCAACCCTATTCTACACTCTTGTGTTATCACCAAACAAACAAACCTTATGTCCCCTACAAAGATGTTAAAAAGAATAGCACCGAGGAAGGATCCTTGAGGTCCACCACTTGTGACTCGTCTCTCCTCAGAATGTACCTCCTTATCAACAACAGTCTGATATCTATCCAACAGCTGACTGCGGATTCACTGGACTATCCAGGGATTAAGTCCAATCTTCAGTAATTTATCTACCAGCTCATTGTGTGGCTTTGCTAAAATCCAGGCAGGCAATATCCACGACACCTTCTTCATCCTACACTTTTGTTACATAGTAAAAGAAATCAATAAGATTAGCTTGACATGATCGACCCTGTAAAACCATGCTGTTTTGGGTCCAATAAGTTGTTTGTTTTTAGGTGGTCAATTATCTTCTTTTTAGGAGGGTTTCCATTGTCCCATTGAGCATACACACATTAATACATTTCCTGCTTCCCTTCACATTTTATATAATAAAACTGGCAGCCACCACTAGGGGGAGCTCAGTGCATAGGAATCATACAGTTACCACATGTGTCAATGAAAAGTGCAAGTAATCTCTTTGCACTGAGTTCCCTTTAGCTGGTGAAAAATGGATGAACCTATGTCGGGAACAGGAGAAGCAGTTTAGCACCAGGGCTTCCTCTACTTTACCCTATAGCTGCCTTGTGCTCTACCTCCATAGTAGGAACGCTACTGTGCATACCTATTTATATACTATACAATTGTCGACAAAAAAATTATGCACCAAGAAGGAGTTGTTGGAATCAAATCAGACTATATATGTGTGAATGTATTTAGGATAAGTGATTTGAAGTTTTGAAATTATCAAAACTTTGATTCGGCTTCATCGCTGAATTTCACAAAGAAATGTGCTTAGTTTCGAATTCTTTATAATTAGCGGGCACAATGACAGGGAACGGCAAATGTGCCCGATGAACGCTGCATCTGAGATGAACACTGAGGGCTTTCAGGGGTTAATTCGGTGGGGGAAAAAAATACTCTTATCTATTTGATTGCATAGAAGCCACCGCGGCCATCTTGATTGAAGACACCACGCGAACCTAAATCTCATGCGGTGATGTGATGACGTCACCACACCGGCCGGCTTGTTGACGTCATACCTCGCCACGCGAGAGATTTCGCGTGGGACATTCAATCAAGATTGCCGCGGCAGCCTCTTTGCGTGCAAATGGATGGAGTGAGCATGATTCCCCCCCCCCCCATTTCAGGGAATTTTTTTTTGAAATTAGGCTTCACAGCGAGTCAAATTATCCCTGAAATTCGGATCAAAGTGCATTTCGGATATACTTCGATTCACTCCACCCTAATTACAATATTAAATAGAAAGGAGAAGTAAGGTGGTTCTGGGACCCTGTTGGACCACCTCTAGCCTGTATACAAGATGAGATGCGGATGGGCTTGGCAGCATACAGGTTCCGTATGGTATCCTGCGGAACATTTGACCACAGATGTTGCAGTTGGGCCTGTAGATCCTACACACTAGTAGGTTGTCGAAGCTGGTGTTCCAGCTGGTCCCATAAATACTCGATTGGCAATAAATCTGATGACCGGGTAGCCAAGGAAGCGTGTGCTGTGTGCTTGCTGTGTGTGAGCATTATCTGGCTCTCCAGATCATCACACCAGCAGTTGGGGCAGTGTGTTGCTCCACAGCAAAGGCAGGATTGAAGAACGCACCACGAGACCTCCATACTCATAGCTCACCAACCTGGGATCTCAAACAGAATCTGAATTCATCACCAAAGACAATGTGGTTGCAGTCCGTAGCAGTCCAGGTTTCTCATTCATGACACAACTGCAAATGAAGGCAACTGTGGCTGGCGGTCAATGGCAGGTCTTGTAATGGGGGCCATGACACCAAATTTCCTTTGGTAAGTGCCTGGAAATGGTCCGAGCAGAGACAGAGGTGTGTAATGAAGGTGCCACCTGTGTCTACATGGTGGACAACAAAACTGTGGGAGCTGCTTGGGCTTCTTGGTGGAACAAACGATCCTCTCTACTGGTGGTCAGAGCTTGTTCGGTGTGTGTGCCTGTGCATAATCACCGCTCCCAACATCTAACACCTGGGTCAGAACGTCCTAGATGGCGGGCAGTTCATTGAAAAGACCATCCTGCTTCTCTCACTCCAATGATAAACCACCTCTCAAAGTATGTCAATTGGTCAAAATGTCTTTGAGTGCATCGTAGAGGCATGTCTAGCAGTCATCGATCTCTCACCAATGGGTACACTACCCAAAAGTAGCCTTTTTATAGGGCAACAGGTGAAGCATTTTTATGCCCTCTTGTGGCAAGGCCCAGTGTCTAATCGGACCATACCTATAATCATTTACATATCTGCCTGAGACATAACTGCATGCCAAGTTTGCAGCAATCCGATATTTCTATCTGGGTGCTTTATTTATTTATTTTTTGTCACTGCATGTACATCGTTGACTATTGTTAATGCATCAGTGAGGCATAAGGCTAGGTCTACACGACGACATTTGAGACGCGACATTTTGTCGCACCAATATTGCGTGACAATTTTTAGAATGATAGTCTATGGTGTCGCACTGCGTCATGCGACATGCTGTGACTGCGACGCGACAGTCGCAAAAAATCAATTCGAGATGGATTTTTCTGCGACTGTCACGTCGCAGTCGCAGCATGTCGCATGTTGCAGTGCGACACTATAGACCATCATTATAAAAATTGTCGCGCGACATTGGTGCGACAAAATGTCGCGCGACAAATGTTGCAGGGCAGTTGTGCCCAATCTGTCGCGCGACTTATTGTCGCGCGACACATGTCGTTGTGTAGACCTAGCCTAAGATAAGTTGTGCCTCAGTTCTCACCAGGGGCATAGCTATAGGGGGTGCAGAGGTGGAAGTCGCTACCAGGCCCAGGAGCCTGAGGGGGCCCCAAGATCCTTGTGCTGCATAAGAAGACACCGGTATTATAGAAAGTGCATGCTGGTCAAGCTACACCTCTGGCTGGAGGGAAGGGGTTAGGTTGAGAATTTGGCATGGGGGGATGTGGGCGTTTTAATTTTTGCCACGGCAGCACAAAGGCTATGCGCTTCCCTGCCCCTGGCCACAAAGCACTGAGGGAAGGGGGACCCAAGCTGAACTCTTGCACCGGGGCCCATCAGCCTTTAGCTACGGCCCTGGTCCTCATTATATTCACTGCTTGTTGCTTACAGTAAGCATTGGATAACAGGACTGTCTACTTTAGGCACGCCCCCTACTGGAATGCCTTTTTAGCCATTTAATTCTGGGAACTTTTGTCAGAAAACTATTTCTAAATAAATAATAAAAAATAATAAAAAATAATAAAAATACTCCTAGAAATCTACAAACCGGATTCCAAAAAAGTTGGGACACTATACAAATCGTGAATAAAAAATGAATGCAATGATGTGGAGGTGCCAACTTCTAATATTTTATTCAGAATAGAACATAAATCACGGAACAAAAGTTTAAACTGAGAAAATGTACAATTTTAAGGGGAAAATATGTTGAATCAGAATTTCATGGTGTCAACAAATCCCCAAAAAGTTGGGACAAGGCCATTTTCACCACTGTGTGGCATCTCCCCTTCTTCTTACAACACTCAACAGACGTCTGGGGACCGAGGAGACCAGTTTCTCAAGTTTAGAAATAGGAATGCTCTCCCATTCTTGTCTAATACAGGCCTCTAACTGTTCAATCGTCTTGGGCCTTCTTTGTTGCACCTTCCTCTTTATGATGCGCCAAATGTTCTCTATAGGTGAAAGATCTGGACTGTAGACTGGCCATTTCAGTACCCGGATCCTTCTCCTACGCAGCCATGATGTTGTGATTGATGCAGAATGTGGTCTGGCATTATCTTGTTGAAAAATGCAGGGTCTTCCCTGAAAGAGATGACGTCTGGATGGGAGCAGATGTTGTTCTAGAACCTGAATATTTTTTTCTGCATTGATGGTGCCTTTCCAGACATGCAAGCTGCCCATGCCACACGCACTCATGCAACCCCATACCTGAGCGTTGATAACAACTTGGGTTGTCCTTGTCCTCTTTGGTCCGGATGACATGGCTTCTTCTTTGCACTGTAGAGTTTCAGCTGGCAACGGCGGATGGCACGGTGGATTGTGTTCACTGACAATGGTTTCTGGAAGTATTCCTGAGCCCATTCTGTGATTTCCTTTACAGTAGCATTCCTGTTTGTGGTGCAGTGTCGTTTAAGGGCCCGGAGATCACGGGCATCCAGTATGGATTTATGGCCTTGACCCTTACGCACAGAGATTGTTCCAGATTCTCTGAATCTTCGGATGATGTTATGCACAGTTGATGATGATAGATGCAAAGTCTTTGCAATTTTTCGCTGGGTAACACCTTTCTGATATTGCTCCACTATCTTTCTGCGCAACATTGTGGGAATTGGTGATCCTCTACCCATCTTGGCTTCTGAGAGACACTGCCACTCTGAGAAGCTCTTTTTATACCCAATCATGTTGCCAATTGACCTAATTAGTTTTCCAGCTCTTCGTTATGCTCAAATTTACCTTTTCCAGCCTCTTATTGCTACTTGTCCCAACTTTTTGGGGATTTGTTGACACCGTGAAAATTTGAATCAACGTATTTTTCCTTTAAAATGATACATTTACTCGGATTAAACGTTTGATCTGTCATCTACGTTCTATTACAAATAAAATATTGACATTTGCCATCTCCACATCATTGCATTCAGTTTTTATTCACAATTTGTTTAGTGTCCCAACTTTTTTGGAATCCGGTTTGTATGAATAAATTGACCATTGGGTGTTACCAGCTGGGGGTGTGTCCATAAACAGACTGTTACTGTCTGATTAGAGCTGACAGTGCCAGACTATGCAGGGGACACGCCCCTAATGTCCTAGTTGTCAACTTATTCATAAATATTCAGGAGGAATGCAGAATTCTGAAAGAAAAAAATATGCTCCAAAAATGTGATTTGAAAGGCACTTGCTGACAGTCCTGACTTTTTCTAATTTTCAGATTCGGTCAAGGCAATCCCAAGTAGAAGATGGGCGGAGCTTGTGTATGTGGGAGTTCCCAGTGGGTGTTCCTTTCACGCACCAAATTTTCCAACTACAATGTTGGTAAATATAAAACAGAAGCATCAGGAAAGCCGACGGGTCCTCTTCAAAACAATAAAAATTCAAGGCACCGCTGTCCGCTCATATTTTTATTTTTATTTTCAACTTGGAAATTGAACTATTTGCTGAGGGACATGAATGACACATCAGTGAGAACGCGGCCCGAGATTTAGGCTGGCGTCCTCGGATGCTGGCTCCTAAATAATTTAAGACGGCCGGCTGATAAAGAGTTCATTTGTATTTACAAGGACACAATGAGCATTATTTGCCCGGCGCAGCGTGAAAGAGTCGCCAGCGATGTTTATCAAGGTTACATCAGATCAGTGAAAGTAATGACAAGCCCGCCGCATGCAGATGGGTTACCACCTATTCTCCGCTCGTCAGTCGCTTTTTTTTATTTATTTTTTGCAGGATTTTCGATATTAGTTATGTTTTTATTCATGAAGCTCAGTTCAGGTGGTTATATCGCCTGCAGCTTAAATTCCCTACAAATATCAAAACCGGGCACCTGAGTGAAAAATTTAATACATCCATTTTTATTCTGTTCCATATTCTTTCGAGTCTCCCGGTTGGAATAAATATTCCAACAGATGATTGCATAGAAGCACACCATGCGGACTGTGAATTGCAATGTGCACGCTTCAGTTGGTAGATATTTAAGATTCGTTTTTTTTTTTCTTTTTCCCCTGTTTAATCAAATTCAAATGTTTGATGGTTCTACGCAAATTTGGTACCAGAGCGAGAGCGCCCTTTCTAATCCTGGTGTGTGCAGGTTCAGACAGGAGTGTGTCTGTGCAGATAGGAAGTCACCGGATAACGAAATAAATAGGAGAAAATGACTTCACTGAAACCGTTCATGTATAGAGATGTATCGGGGAGCGTGGGGGCGGGGGCTTTAAATTTGCACGGCGATGCAGCGGTTAACTCCCTCTAGGCTTAGAGAGGACAGCGGGTTAATAGGAAGTTGCTGTATGAAAAAGCACTTCGGTAGGTAGCGGTTCTTTTAACTCAAAAGCCGCACATCGCTTATCCTGCACCGGGTCACGCCGGGGCGCCTATATGAATTGCAAAGCGTACAGAATACCAGTGGGGATCATGTATATGAGCTAGCACAGAACAAAACTGTGGTGTTACCTTCTGCAATGCTCCCTAGCTCAAAGGCTATGTGCACCTTCAGAGTTTTTTTTTATTTTTTATTATTATTGCATTTTAGGCCTCATGCACACAAACGTATATTCTTTCCGTGTCCGCTCCATTTTTTTTTGCGGACCGTATACGGAACCAATTATTTCAATGGGTCCGCAAAAAAAAACAACTCCATTTCCGTATTTCCGTTCAGCAAAAAAATAGAACATGTCCCATTATTGTCCACATCGTGTGCATGAGGCCTTACTCATTTTGGGCTAAAAATAACTTAGTTCAGTTTGGTTTTTATTAAAAATTTTCAGCCCTTTCTGAGATACAAGGGTTAAAAAAAATCAGTCTGTTTGCAAGCTGTCACAGTCTGAATTCCGTCATTTAAGTCATATTTTTACAAGTTTGATAAGAATTGAGCGATATTGAATGTTTCTGAGGTCAGGCGATCAGAGATAAGAGCTACACATGAACGAGACTCAAAAAAATACAGACTGTGACACCTTGCAAACAGACTGATTTTTAACCCTTATAGCTTAGAAACAGCTTAAAGAGTTTCTGTCATGAGAAAAAACGTTATGTAGCTGACTGACATTAGCGATGTGCTGATGTCAGCAGTACATACCAGTATGCTTTATAACTCCCTGCCTGTCGCCGTTCTCTTAAAATAAAGACTTTTAAAATATGCTAATGAGCCCCTAGGTGCTATTAGGGCATTGCTTCAGCAACTAGAGGCTCGGTCTACGCATCCTTTGGCGTGCCCAGGTCCAGTTGATTGACTTTCGAGTTCTCCTCATCGTCCCGTAAATCCTGTGTCTGAGCCATCCAGTTTAGCAGTGAGTGAAGGACGCGCTCCTGCTGTCAGCTTCCTTCCTCCGGCGCAGGCGCAGTGACCCTAATGCCTCTGCTTTAGGTGCACCCTCATTAGTGATACAGCTCCAGATGCCCCCACTCTAAATGCACCACTAATATTGCCTCTTCTCCAGTTACCCCTGCTCCAGGATCCCCACTATTACTCTGCCTCAGGTGACCCTAATGACTCTGTTTCAGGTATGACCCTCCGTTTGTGCCCTTTGCTCACATTGCTCCTCTAGCGCCTTTGCTTGGGCTTTGTTAAAGGTTATGACCTGCAAAGGGGGTTGGACTTATGACTCAAAAATTCGGCACAGTGCGTCACATCCTCCAGTATTGACACGTATGGTTTACATGGCGGTAGTGATGATATTCCGTATTTACAGGCATCACTGCTGCCATGTAAAGAGATACTGGTGGTGGAGTAGTGGAGGATTTAAAGGGGTTGTCCAGGTTTTCAAGTTATCCTCTCCACACCATAGGGCATAACTATATGATTAGTGGGGTTCATTTATTCACTGCACTTGCCCTGACGTCATTCCTTCCAAGCGCCGTAATCTCGTGCAGGCGCAGTGTACACAGTAGTCTGCGCCCGTGCGGACTACTGGCAAAGGCCTTGACGATCCAACTGCGCATGCGCCGGCTCCCTGCGCACGCAAGATTACGGCGCTTGGAAGGAATGACGTTAGGGCAAGTGCAGTGAATAAATAAACTGGTAGGCGGCGCTGGGCTCTGGAACGATGGGCGCGTCTGGGCTCCAACGGATCGTGAGACAACCCCTTGGGCTCCTTATCAAGGTAATTTACATAGAAATAAAATCGCTTTTTTGACAAATAAAAGACACACAGAGCAGTAAGAGTGGGATCATTTAATACAAAGCAAGGAGACTGATGGGCACATATGAATATCTCTGTAGGGTAAATCCTGGTGACAGAATCCCTTTAATTATAATGTACCTTATGTACAATATGAGGAGGTTAAGATTTGGTAAATTTCATGCCAGACATTTATGCTTAAAGGGCAGTTAATACAAGCACACTTAAAGGGGTTAAAGGGGTTGTCTCACTTCAGCAATTGGCATTTATCATGTAGAGAAAGTTAATACAAGGCACTTACTAATGTATTGTGATTGTCCATATTGCCTCCTTTCCATCACATTATACACGTGCTGTATCCAGCAGTGGTGGCCGTGCTTACACACTATAGGGAAAGGCTGGAAGTGCGCATAGGCCAACACCTTTATCTATAGTGTGCAAGCACGGCCACCGCTGCTGGATTACAGAGTGATCAAAACCATGGATACGTGCTGTGTATAATGTGATGGAAAGGAGGCAATATGGACAATCACAATACATTACTAAGTGCCTTGTATTAACTTTCTCTACATGATAAATGCCAATTGCTGAAGTGAGACAACCCCTTTAACCCCTTTAAGTGTGCTACACTGAATAGGGTTAGGCATAAATGTCTTGGTGTGTGCATTGTGTTTTCCTATGTGTGATTGGTGTGTGCTATATATGTTCTATGTATCAGTGGTGTATGTGCAGCATGTGACATATGCATCAGTGGCATGTGAGCCACGTATAAGTTTCTTGTGTGCCACATGTGTCCAATGAGTGATTGGTGTGTGCTGCATGTGTCTTGTTTCTGACTGACTTAGGCCTCATGCAAACGACCGTTGTGTGCACCCGTGGCCGTTGTTCCGTTTTCCGTGATTTTCTGCGCACCCATTGACTTTCAATGGGTCCGTTGAAAACTCGGAAAATGCACCGTTTGTCATCCGCCTCTGTGATCCGTGTATCCTGTCCGTCAAAAAAATATGACCTGTCCTATTTTTTTGACGGACAACGGTTCACGGACCCATTCAAGTCAATGGGTCCGTGAAAAAACACGGATGCACACAAGATTGGCATCCGTGTCCGTGATCCGTGTCCGCAGGCTACTTTCATACAGACGGATCCGAAGATCCGTGTGCATAAAAGCTTTTTCAGAGCTGAGTTTTCACTTTGTGAAAACTCAAATCCGACAGTATATTCTAACACAGAGGTGTTCCCATAGTGATGGGGACGCTTCTAGTTAGAATATACTACGAACTGTGTACATGACTGTCCCCTGCTGCCTGTTAGCACCCGATCTCTTACAGGGGGCTGTGATCCGCACAATTAACCCCTCAGGTGCCGCACCTGAAGGGGTTAATTGTGCGTATCATAGCCCCCTGTAAGAGATCAGGGGCTGCCAAGCAGCAGGGGGCAGACCCCCCTCCCTCCCCAGTTTTAATTTCATTGGTGGCCAGTGCGGCCCCCCCGGCACCCCCTCCCTCAATTGTATTAATATCATTGGTGGCCAGTGCGGCCCCCCCTCCCTCCCTTTATTGTATTATCATTGGTAGCCAGTGTGCGGCCCCCCCGGCCCCCCCTCCCTCCCTCTATTGTATTATCATTGGTGGCCAGTGTGCGCCCCCCCCAGGCCCCACCTCTATTGTATTAATATCATTGGTGGCCAGTGTGCGGCCTCCCCTATCATTGGTGGCAGCGGAGAGTTCCGATCGGAGTCCCAGTTTAATCGCTGGGGCTCCGATCGGTAACCATGGCAACCAGGACGCTACTGCAGTCCTGGTTGCCATGGTTACTTAGCAATATTAGAAGCATCATACTTACCTGCTGCGCTGTCTGTGACCGGCCGGGAGCTCCTCCTACTGGTAAGTGACAGATCATTAAGCAATGCGCCGCACAGACCTGTCACTTACCAGTAGGAGGAGCTCCCGGCCGGTCACAGACAGCGCAGCAGGTAAGTATGATGCTTCTAATATTGCTAAGTAGCCATGGCAACCAGGACTGCAGTAGCGTCCTGGTTGCCACGGTTACCGATCGGAGCCCCAGTGATTAAACTGGGACTCCGATCGGAACTCTCCGCTGCCACCAATGATCGGGGGGGGGGGGGGGGGGAGAGGAGGCCGCACACTGGCCACAAATGATAATACAATAGAGGGAGGGAGGGGGGCCGGGGGGGGGGCACACACGGGCCACCAATAATATTCAATCTGGGGAGGGAGGGGGGTCTGCCCCCTGCTGCCTGGCAGCCCCTGATCTCTTACAGGGGGCTATGATACACACAATTAACCCCTTCAGGTGCGGCACCTGAGGGGTTAATTGTGCTGATCACAGCCCCTTGTAAGATATCGGGTGCTGCCAGGCAGCAGGGGGCAGTCATGTACACAGTTCGTAGTATATTCTAACTTGAAGCGTCCCCATCACCATGGGAACGCCTCTGTGTTAGAATATACAGTCGGATATGAGTTTTCACGATGTAACTCAAATCCGATGGTATATTCTAACATAGAGGCGTTCCCATGGTGATGGGGACGCTTCAAGTTAAAATATACCATCGGATTGAAGAAAACTCTGATCCTATGGTATATTAACTCCTGACTTTACATTGAAAGTCAATGGGGGACAGATCCGTTTGAAATTGCACCATATTGTGTCAACGTCAATTGGATCCGTCCACATTGACTTGCATTGTAAGTCAGGACGGATCCGTTTGGCTCCGCACGGCCAGGCGGACACCAAAACGACTTTTTTTTCATGTCCGTGGATCCTCCAAAAATCAAGGAAGACCCACGGACGAAAAAACGGTCACGGATCATGGACCAACGGAACCTCGTTTTGCGGACCGTGAAAAAATACTGTCGTGTGCATGAGGCCTTAAGTGCAGGATATCCATATATGTGTAACTTCTGCCGTATGTTTGTGCATGTTGCTGTGAATGTCTGCCATCATACTTCATCTTTAATATTTCTGTTATCACTATAAGTGCTCATGAACACGACCGTTGGATGTTTTGCAGTCTGCAAATTGCGGATCCGCAAAACATGGATACCGGGTGTAGCTGGCCAGCTAACACCTGTCCTAGGTTGCTAAAATAGCTTAGATGTTTATACAGCTAGACCTGCCAATAACCTTAAGGCCCCTTTCACACGGGCGAGTATTCCGCGCGGATGCGATGCGTGAGTTGAACTCATTGCACCCGCACTGAATCATGACCCATTCATTTCTATGGGGCTGTTCACATGAGCGGTGATATTCACTTGTGCGTTGCGTGAAAATCGCAGCATGCTCTATATTGTGTGTTTTTCACATAGAAGTAAATGGGGTTGCGTGAAAATCGCAAGCATCCGCAAGCAAGTGCGGATGCGGTGCGATTTTCACGCACGGTTGCTAGGAGACGATCGGGATGGAAACCTGATCATTATTATTTTCCCTTATAACATGGTTATAAGGGAAAATAATAGCATTCTGAATACAGAATGCTTAGTAAAATAGCGCTGGAGGGGGTTAAAAAAAAAAAATCATTTAAAGAGGACCTTTCACCGATTCTTACCCTATGAACTAACTATACAGACATGGAGAGCGGCGCCCGGGGATCTCACTGCACTTACTATTATCCCTGGGCGCGGGTCCGTTCTCCTGCTATGCCCTCCGGTATCTCCGTTCCCTAAGTTATGGTAGGCGGAGTCTGCCCTTGTTCTTCTGTAGCGCTGGCCAATCGCATTGCAGAGCTCACAGCCTGGGAGAAAATAACCTCCCAGGCTGTGAGCTCTGCGCTGCGATTGGCCAGCGCTAGAGCAGAACAAGGGCAGACTCCGCCTACCATAACTTAGGGACTGGAATCTCCGCCTACTATAACTTAGTGAGCGGAGATACCGGAGGGCATAGCGGGAGAACGGAGCGGCGCCCGGGGATAATAGTAAGTGCAGTGAGATCCCCGGGCGCCGGTCTACATGTCTGTATAGTTAGTTCATAGGGTAAGAATCGGTGAAAGGTCCTCTTTAACTCACCTTAATCCACTTGCTCGCGCTGCCGGCATCTCGTCTGTCTCCTTTGCTGAACAGGACCTGTGGTGAGCATTCATTCCAGGACCTGTGGTGACGTCACTCCGGTCATCACATGATCCACCACATGATCTTTTACCATGGTGATGGGTCATGTGATGGATCATGTGATGACCGGAGTGACGTCACCACAGGTCCTGGAATGAATGCTCACCACAGGTCCTGTTCAGCAAAGAAGGAGACAGACGAGATGCCGGCAGTGCCAGCAAGTGGATTAAGGTGAGTTAAATTTTTTATTTTTTTATTTTAACCCCTCCAGCGCTATTTTACTATGCATTCTGTATTCAGAATGCTATTATTTTCCCTTATAACCATGTTATAAGGGAAAATAATACAATCTACAGAACACCGATCCCAAGCCCGAACTTCTGTGAAGAAGTTCGGGTTTGGGTACCAAACATGCGCGATTTTTCTCAAGCGAGTGCAAAACGCATTACAATGTTTTGCACTCGCGCGGAAAAATCGCGGGTGTTCCCGTAACGCACCCGCACATTTTCCCGCAATGCCCATGTGAAAGAGGCCTAATAGAGTTCCTATGCTTGTGTGTTAAAGACAAAAGCAGAGTTATTTACAGTGACTTCATGTTTGGATGTAATATAACTGTTATATATATTGTGTGCACAGAAGCAGAAAAGATAATATGTCAAAGGACCTGTGGTGACGTCACTGAGCGCATCACATGGTCCAATCGCATGGTCCATCACTACGGTGATGACCATGTGATTGGACCATGTGATGTGATGTCACCACAGGTCCTTTAGCCGGTAGCTCATGATTAAAGAAGTAAGAAGAAATCAGCAACTACGCGATCAAGAGGAGGAGGTGAGTTAAATATTTTTTTTTTTAACCCTCAATTGACCTTGTACTAAGCATTCTGTATTAAAGAATGCTATTATTTTCCCTAATAACCATGTTATAAGGGAAAATAATACAGTGAATAGACTGTCATCTTAGCAACAATGAGTGAAAATCTCACCACATCCGCACTTGCTTGCGGATGCTTGTGTATTTCACGCAGCCCCATTCACTTCTATGGGGCCTGCGTTGAGTTATAAACGCACAATATAGAGCATGCAGCGATTTTCACGCAACGCACAAGTGATGCGTGAAAATCACTGCTCATGTGCACAGCCCCATAGAAGTGAATGGGTCCGGATTCAGTGCGGGTGCAATGCGTTCACCTCACACATTGCACCCGCGCGGAAATCTCACCCGTGTGAAGTCAGCCTTACTCATACAGTCAATGCATTCCAATACAGAAGTATTGTAAAGCATTGTAAAAGGAATTAGACCCCCAAAAGTTGAAATCTAAAAAAGTGGGACAAAAAATAAAGTAAATAAAAAGTTTAAAAAATAAAGTTTTCCCCCCAAAAAATTAAAAGTTTAAATAAAAATTAAACAAAAACTTAATTTTCCCCAAATAAAGTAAAAAAAAATTGAAAAAATAGGGAAAAAAAAGTTGCCATATTAGGTATCTCCGCGTCCGTATCGACCGGCTCTATAAACATATCACATGACCTAACCCCTCAGATGAATACCGTAAAAAATAAAAAATAAAAACTGTGCTAAATAAACAATTTTTTTGTCACCTTACATCACAAAAAGTACAACAGTAAGCGATAAAAAAGGCGTATGCCCACCAAAATAGTACCAATCTAACCGTCACCTCATCCCGCAAAAATGAGACCCTACCTAAGTCAATCGCCCAAAAACTGAAAAAACTATGGCTCTCAGACTATGGAGACACAAAACACGATTTTTTTTGTTTCAAAAATGAAATCATTGTGTAAAACTTACATAAATAAAAAAAATTGTATACATATTAGGTATCGACGTGTCTGTGACAATCTGCTCTATAAAAATACCACATGATCTAACCTGTGAGATGAATGTTGTAAATAACAAAAAAAAAACGGTGCCAAAACTATTTCTTTTTACCTTGCCTCACAAAAAGTGTAATATAGAGCAACCAAAAATCATATGTACCCTAAACTAGTACCAACAAAACTTCCACCCTATCCCGTAGTTTCTAAAATGGGGTCACTTTTTTTGAGTTTCTACTCTAGGGGTGCATCAGGGGGGCTTCAAATGGGACATGGTGTCAAAAAAACCAGTCCAGCAAAATCTGCCTTCCAAAAACCGTATGGCATTCCTTTCCTTCTGTGCCCTGGCGTGTGCCCGTACAGCAGTTTACGACCACATATGGGGTGTTTCTGTAAACTACAGAATCAGGGCCATAAATATTGAGTATGGTTTGGCTGTTAACCCTTGCTTTGTAACTGGAAAAAAAATATTAAAATGGAAAATCTGCCAAAAAAGTGAAATTTTGAAATTGTATCTCTATTTACCATTCATTCTTGTGTAACACCTAAAGGGTTAACGACGTTTGTAAAATCAGTTTTTAATACCTTGAGGGGTGTAGTTTCTAGAATGGGGTAATTTTTGGGTGGTTTCTATATGTAAGTCTCACAAAGTGACTTCAGACCTGAACTTAAAAAAGTTGGTTTTTGAAAATTTCTGAGAAATTTCAATATTTACTTCTAAACTTCTAAGTCTTGTAACATCCCCCAAAAATAAAATGTCATTCCCAAAATGATCCTAACATGAAGTAGACATATGGGGAATGGGGGTTAAGATTCATTATATAATGTAAGGTAAGCTTAATGACACAGCAGAAACAACAGAAAGGGTTAAGATTCATTATATAATGTAAGGTAAGCTCAATGACACAGCAGAAACAACAGAAAGCATAGAGTTAAACTGTCATTGCTGGGCAGGAGCCTTGACCAATCACAGCCAGCCTCACACACAGCAAGAGTTTTGACCAATCACAGCCAGCCTCACACACAGCCTGTGTGGGAAATTCCCCTAGCAGGAGCTGCTAGAATCATTACACCAGAGGAGTGAAGCTGAACAGACATTCACTCCACTAAGAGCTGTGTTTTATGGAAGCAGAGAGGCCAAAATAGTTCTACCAATTGCAAACTATCACAATCTAAATTCAAATTCCATATTGCAATCCAAATTGCTTACAACCATACCAGATCATACTCATCGAATCTGCAAATAGTTACTGCTAACTGCATACTTCAAATTGCGACCAAATTCAGCAAGTAGAACTATTAGTTAGACCTCAGATATACCTCAGAGAGATCATGAAGTGCTTAAATATCTTAAAGTGAGAGTACAGATACTGAAGAGAGAAATATATCCACCATTTTATGTTGAATGACAAAATTGAACAGTTGAACCACCATCTTATGCATACCGCCATTTTATGAATCTTTATGCAACACGTGTTTTGTATATGGACTATCTGCTGCAGAGGCGGCAGTGTTATATGAAGAAAAGTTGAAGTTAATAAAGAAGTTATTTCAAGCATTTGGTGTGCTCTTTAAACCTACTGTTTCCATAGAGCGGCGCTAGAGGAATTACAGAGTGATAGACAGTCTGGTTGGATTAAGAGGTCAGAGATATCGGAATTCTTCTGATGCCGCAGCGCAGAAGGCACTTCATAGTGCTGCGCCTGCCACAGTTGAACTATTGCCCTCAGAGGGCGAAGTCATAGCGCTCCTAAACTTGCATAGTAATGAGCGCATTAGAGCAGCGGATCGCCAGCATATACCGCCGCGCAGCAACTGTTCCCTGAGTGAGCAAACAAATACACATCAGCGGAGCTACTATAGAGGCCATAGAACATGTGCATTAGTCAAACTGCAGCCGACTCTTAGAGTGGCAGAACGGCAAAGGCAAAATAGTCAGAGAAAGAGCACCAACCCTCCTGTGATCCCTAGAGAGAGAAAGAGACACATGGTGGGAGGCCAAAGTCCAGAGCTAGAGTGCCCGCACCGCTATCCACAAAGAGGCCACGTACTGCAGCCAGCTAGTTTCCCGCCACTAGGCCCAAAGCCTGCAACAGCGTATCCAAGCCAGCGCATCGCAAGTCTGCACAGAGCATCGCAAGTCTGCACAGAGCATCACAAGTCATCGCAGAGCATCGCATCATCAAGAAAAGACACGTCTCCTATAAGAGAGACATTTGCCCCTGCTCTTGAGAATGAGGTCAGAGCTTTCCTTATTACTTATCATTGTACATAGGTTTTGGTATAATGTGACATTTTTGTGTTCAGAAATAAAAGACAAAAGACAGTTTGTAATACACGGACTCTGTTACATTTAAAGTGAAAGTCATTTATTTTTGCATTTTGTCAGTATTACATTTAAAGTGAAAGTCATTTATTTCTGCATTTGTCGGTATTGCATTTAAAGTCAAAGGCATCTTATTATTTGTATTGATTGTTATAGCATTTAAAGTAAAATGTCCGAGTATTACCATGCCACTGTTAGAGGATACAAAGATAGATAGGGTAGAAGGTGAAGAGCAAGAGAACCTGTCTGAGTTAGAAGAGTCTAATGCAGCACTTGTCTTGCCTCAAACAAATCTAGCCCAAACAAATGAACTAAGACGTTCATCACATGCCATAAAAACCGACCCCAAAAATGCTGGAAATTTTGGAGCAAGAAGCAGCACTGAAAGAGAAAAAGTTTGCCCGGATGTATGATAGGTGGAAATCATACATTAAAGACATTCGTAGAAAGCTAAAGCAAGAAAGTATAAAAGGGAACTTGAGTTATATGGTAGAGACAGTAGAAGAATCTGAATCAGAGCTTATGGCAGCATATGTCAACCTGCGGTCATTTACGACACCTTCCCAGGATATTGTAAGGAACATGGGCACATGTACTGCAGTCACTAAAGATTTAGCAAAGCTCATAAGAGAACTTTCATCTGCAGCTAATAATGATGAAGTTAAAGTAAGAAGTAGAATGAATGAGCTTTTTATGAGAGACTATGCTAGGTCCTTAGGGGGAACCACAATCTCAAGTGTGATTTCCTTTGCTAGCATAAGTGCCACCCACATATCAGAGTACTCAAATACTTCAGCCAAAAGAAAGGAATTAGCTGAACAACTTGCTGTCAAGAGAGCAGAAATTGAAATGGAAGCTGCCATCAAGGCACAGCGCTGTCAAATGAAAGCACAGCGCTGTCAAATGAAAGCACAGCGCCATCAAATGGAAGCTGAATTGAAAAGTCTGGAAAGGCAAAAAGAAGTTAAGATCATGAAAGCCAGACACAGAGTACATGAAGAGGATATGAATCAGAGTAGTCATAGGTTCAAATCTGTACTAAGTAAAGAAGCAGACTCCTACTTTCCTACATACGCTTAAGAGAATGAAAGGAAATCTCCAGCATGTAGTGAAGAAATACGTCATTATCCTTCCATCCCTGCTCAGAAAGACAAAGAGAGGCCAAGTCCAGTGTTAGGAAAAAGGTGTGTGGATTTACCCTCTATCTCTACTGGAAAAGAAGAAGAAAGGGACTCACCTAATTCAGAACTAAGTGAGAAAATAGAACCGGATGATTCAATTCCTAGATGCCACGGCAATGCTCAGGAGAATTTTACAACCATTGTCTCAGCAAGACCACAGAGAACCGTCCTAGCTAGACTTCCCGTTCCGGAACCTACTGTATTTTCAGGAGACGTACTGAAGTTCATAGAGTGTAAGGCAAGTTTTGAGATGATCATTAAGCATCATTGCTTCCGTCCAGTTGACAAGTTATTCTACATTCAAAGATATGTTGGTGGGGAAGCAAAGAAAGTTCTTGAAGGTAACTTCTATAGAAAAGATGAAGAAGCCTACAAGCAATCTTGTGAAAAATTTAATGCAAGATATGGTCATTCTTTCTTAGTACAAAGGGCTTTTAGAGAGAAATTGAATAACTGGCCTAAAATAGGTCCAAAAAAACACTTCAGACTCCAAGAGTATGGTGACTTCCTGCAAGCATTCAGCAATGCCATCCCACATGTTCAAGGTCTAGAAGTACTAAACGACTATCTAGAAAACCACAGGATACTAGCCAAGCTACCTGAAGAAGTGGCTTCTAGATGGAATCAGTATGTTACTGAACAGTTAGATCTAGGCAAGAACTTCCCAAGGTTTAAAGAGTTCTTTGAGTTCGTCAATAAGGAAGCACAGATAGAATGTAATCCAGTAACATCATCTTACGTCTTAAAATCCTTAGAAGAAAAGCCTGCAAGAGAGATAAGACGCGCAAGAGCAACTAGCTTTGCAACCAATGCAGCAGCTAAAGGTCCAGATACCTACGAGAGCAAGTTCAAAGTCACTACTGGGATCAGTAGAGAGACAGAACCGACAAATCTTCAGACTACCTTCAAATGTATGTTCTGTGGAGAGAAGCACTCCATACACAAGTGGCAACAATTGAAGGAGAAGCCCCCAGATGAAAAGAAAAGGTTTGTACTTGAGAACCAACTGTGTTTCGGTTGTCTAAGAAAAGGCCATGTTACTAGGGAGTGTAAGAAAAGGCCACATGCAGCATTTGCAAAGAACGCCATCCTACGTCACTACATGAAGAACGTCCAAAGAAGGATAAATTCGCAATACCTAAAAATACTGAGGAAGAAAAGAAAGTATCGGTATTCTCTTGCAGAGTGAGAGAAGGAAAAAGAAATGGCACATTAATGGTTGTACCAATATGCATTTCAAATCCTAAAAGGAGGAATAAGAAGGTATACGCCTATGCGTTACTGGATGCCCAAAGTGACGTCACCTTCATTGATCAAAAAATCTGCAAGAAATTACAAGTGGCTACAGAACCAGTGAAGCTCAAACTCACCACAATGATGGGGAGAGACACATTAGTGAACAGTCAAAGGGTCAAAGGACTGAGAGTTAGAGGACTTCATTCAAACTTCACATTAGATCTACCTACAGCTTATACAAAAGACGATATACCTCTAGATTGAGATCGCATACCTACCTATGAAACAGCCAATGAATGGGAGCACCTATCTGTCATATCTAATGAAATGTCTCCGCTGAAGGAGTTTGGTGTTGGACTGTTGATAGGTTACGATTGTCCCAAAGCCTTGATACCACGAAAGGTAATCACAGGAGGAAAGGGTGACCCCGACACTGTTCAAACTGATCTAGGATGGGGTGTTGTTGGAAGAAAACAGCAGATCGCAAACTCAAGACAGGTGACAGGATTGTGTCATCGTATATCTGTCCAAGAGTTACCAACTGTAAGTCCAGCGAAAGTAATCAAGATCCTTGAATCCGACTTTCCAGACATAAGTTCTAAAGAAAAGAGTGTATCCCAAGAAGACATAAATATCGTACACACTCGAGAAGAAAGTATTCAGCAGAATCAACAAGGTCATCTTGAAATGCCCTTACCTTTTAGAGAACGACCTCGTCTGTCAAATAACTGAAATCTTGCTCTAGCAAGATTGAAATGTTTGAAGAAAAGGATGGGAAGAGATCCCAAACTCAAGAATGATTATTTGAAATTCATGGAAGGCATCCTCGAAGAAGGACATGCAGAGAAAGTTAATAACAAACCTAAAGAAGGAGAAGTGTGGTATATCCCACATCAAGGTGTTTTCCACTCAAAGAAACCAGATAAGATTAGAGTAGTATTTGATTGCTCAGCAAAGTACGATGGTGTTGCATTGAACGAACATCTACTAAAAGGACCAGATCTGACAAACACACTGCCTGGAGTACTCTGTAGATTCAGAAAGTTTCCCGTAGCGGTCATGTGTGACGTTGAAAAGATGTTCCACCAGTTTCATGTGAAGAATGAAGATAGAGACTACCTTTATGTAGATGATAAGTCTAGAGTCCACAGAATCTGCAATTAAACTAGTGAAAGAATGCCAAGAGTTATGCGCAAAAGGAAACCTGCGCCTTCATAAATTCATCTTAAACAACAGAGAGGTACTAGAATCCATCAGTGACTCTGAATGTGCATCAACAATGAAGAATGTAGATCTCAATTATGATCATCTTCCAGTTCAGAACATACTTGGATTGGGATGGAATGTAGAGAACGACAAGTTCTTCTTTGAAGTATCTATTGAAGAGAAAGTTGCAACTAGACATACCATTCTTTCCGCAGTTGCTTCTATATTTTATCCATTGGGATTCTTGGCCCCAGTAATCCTCAGAGTAAAAGAAATACTATAATAATTATGTAGACAGACGTTGGGATGGGACAAGCCCATACCTGAAAATCTGAGGCCAAGGTGGGAGTGTTGGATAAGAGACTTGGAAAACTTGAGAGAAGTTCGGATACCCAGATGTTTTGTACCTCATGATTTCGGAAAGTACAAGAAAATAGAACTTCATCATTTTTCAGATGCCAGTAATTATGGTTATGGTCAGTGCTCCTACATCAGAGTGATAGAAGATGAAAAGATACACTGTGCCCTGGTTATGGGGAAGGCCAGAGTTGCACCTACCAGTATTCAGACAATACCAAGACTTGGACTGACAGCAGCCGTAGTTTCAGCATCAGTAAGCAAGTTTCTGAAAGAAGAATTGGAATTAAAAATAGATGAAGAATATTTTTGGACAGACTCACAAGTTGTCCTTAGATACATAAACAACAAAGCTCAAAGATTCCATATCTTTGTCGCCAACAGAGTTCAGAAAATTCGGGAAATAACAAATCCAGAACATTGGCATCACATTGACACAAAGCATAACCCAGCAGATCATGCTCAAGAGGCCTGAATGTAACAAAATTGAAGAATTCAAACTGGTTCACAGGCCCAGAGTTCCTTTGGGAAAAGGAAATCACGCCCAGTAAAGGTTACACAGAATTGTCTATGGGTGATCCAGAAGTAAAAGTTGTACAAACATTGAGCACTGCTGCCAAGTGTCAAGATGACATACGGTCATAAATGTAATAGCTCGAATTCAACGTTTGGCAAAGGGAATCAGAAAGAAGGAATTGTTGAATGTAGAAGAAAGACTCATTCAACAGAGATTCTACAGTGAAGACTTGAAGAGACTTAGTCAAGAACCTAAAAGACTTCTAAACAACCACCCATTGTACAAGCATAATCTTGTTCTGCAGGATGTTATACTGAAGGTTGGAGGGAGACTGGAAAATGCATCGTTACCTAGTAGAGTGAAGCATCCAGCAATTCTACCCAAAAACTCTACCTTCACAAGATTGATTGTGGATCACTACCACAACAAATCCTTGCCTCAAGGAAGAAGCTTTGCCCAAAGCTGTTTGAGAAGGAGGTGGTTACTGGATAGTGAAAGGAAGCAAAGTATATAAGTAAATGTGTAGTCTGCAGAAAGGCACGTAGACCTACCGAATAACAAAGAATGGCAGATATAGGCTTTATGCACACGACAGTTGTTTTTTGCGTCAGCAAATTGTGCATCCGCCAAAAAACGGATGCGGCATCCGTTTTTTTTTGGAGGATCTGTTTTTTTCCACAGATACCGTGTAATAAATGCCTATGCTTGTCCGCAAATGTGAAAAAAGTAGGACATGCACTATTTTTTTTCTGCTGAAGGGAAACACGGACAACGGACATGGAACACAAACGGATGAACTATCATTTTTTTGCTGACCCATTGAAATGAATGGGTCCCCATCCTATCCGCAAAAAAAACGGAACGGAGGCCGAGAAAAACAACTGTTGTGTGCATGAGGCCTTACCGGCAGATCGTGTAAACCCATCACCACAATTTCTTTATAGCAGAATAGATTGTTTTGGCGCATTCATCACCAAACAGAACGGCAAGGAGTACAAGAGATATGTACTAATATTTACATGTCTGAGCTCAAGAGCAATTCACCTGGAAATGTTAGAGGATATGTCAACAGACGCATTCATCAACGCCTTGAGATGTTTCATAGCCATTAGAGGCACTGTCAGAGAGCTTAGAGCTGACCAAGGATCTAATTTTCTCGGGGCAAAGAATGAATTGAAGAAAGCTCTAAAAGAGATCGATAAAGAAAAAGTAACTGAGTATTTGTTAGAGAAACAGTGTGATTTTCACATGAATGCTGCACATGCAGGCCATACAGGAGGAGTTTCGGAAAGACAAATCAGAACTGTAAGAAATGTGTTAAGTTCAGTGTTGAAAAAGAACGCTGGAAGAATAGATGATGCTTCACTTAGGACCCTATTCTATGAAGTAATGTCTATTGTTAACAGTCGTCCACTTACAGTTGATAACATCAACGATCCAACAAGTTTGGACCCTTTAACTCCCAACCATCTACTTCACCTTAAGTCTGATTACATACAGCCACCACCTGGCAAGTTTACCAAAGAGGATTTATATGCCAAAAGGAGATGGCGAAGAGTTCAATATCTCAAAACAGTTTTGATATAGATGGACAAAATAGTACTTAGCCAATCTTATGCTAAGAAGTAAATGGCAAACACCCAGAAGAAATGTCCAAGTTGGTGACATAGTGTTAGTGAAAGAAGAAGATATACCTAGAAGTCAATAGAAATTGGCCAAAGTTCTAGAAGTTCAAAAGGATGAAGACAAACTAGTAAGAAGAGTGTTGTTACAAATATGAGGCTCAAAACTTGAGAGTGATAAAAGACACTTGGAAGTTGAGAACCTGATGGAAAATTCACCAAATTCATGTTTAAGTCCTACCACTAAGAACATAGAATTATTGGTAATTTTGGTGGGAGTGTAGCTGGCCAGCTAAGACCTGTCCTAGGTTGCTAATATAGCTTATATGTTTATACAGCTAGACCTGCCAATAACCTTAATATAGTTACTATGTTTGTGTGTGTGTTAAAGACAAAAGCAGAGTTATTTACAGTGACTTCATGTTTGGATGCAATATAACTGTTATACAGGGTGGGCCATTTATATGGATACACCTTAATAAAATGGGAATGGTTGGTGATATTAACTTCCTGTTTGTGGCACATTAGTATATGTGAGGGGGGAAACTTTTCAAGATGGGTGGTGACCATGGCGGCCATTTTGAAGTCGGGCATTTTGAATCCAAATTTTGTTTTTTCAATAGGAAGAGGGTCATGTGACACATCAAACTTATTGGGAATTCCACAAGAAAAACAATGGTGTGCTTGGTTTTAACGTAACTTTATTCTTTCATGAGTTATTTACAAGTTTCTGACCACTTATAAAATGTGTTCAATGTGCTGCCCATTGTGTTGGATTGTCAATGCAACCCTCTTCTCCCACTCTTCACACACTGATAGCAACACCGCAGGAGAAATGCTAGCACAGGCTTCCAGTATCCGTAGTTTCAGGTGCTGCACATCTCGTATCTTCACAGCATAGACAATTGCCTTCAGATGACCCCAAAGATAAAAGTCTAAGGGGGTCAGATCGGGAGACCTTGGGGGCCATTCAACTGGCCCACGACGACCAATCCACTTTCCAGGAAACTGTTCATCTAGGAATGCTCGGACCTGACACCCATAATGTGGTGATGCACCATCTTGCTGGAAAAACTCAGGGAACGTGCCAGCTTCAGTGCATAAAGAGGGAAACACATCATCATGTAGCAATTTCGCATATCCAGTGGGCCAGTTGAATGGCCCCAAAGGTTTGATGTGTCACATGACCCTCTTCCTATTGAAAAAACAAAAGTTGGATTCAAAATGTCCGACTTCAAAATGGCTGCCATGGTCACCACCCATCTTGAAAAGTTTCCCCCCTCACATATACTAATGTGCCACAAACAGGAAGTTAATATCACCAACCATTCCCATTTTATTAAGGTGTATCCATATAAATGGCCCACCCTGTATATATTGTGTTCACAGAAGCAGAAAATATAATATGCCTTTAAGATTCATTATATAATGTAAGGTAAGCTCAATGACACAGCAGAAACAATAGAAAGCATAGAGTTAAACAGTTGTTGCTGGGCAGGAGTCTTGACCAATCACAGCCAGCCTCACACACAGCAAGAGTTTTGACCAATCACAGCCAGCCTCACACACAACCCGTGTGGGAAATTCCCCTAGCAGGAGCTGCTAGAATCATTACACCAGAGGAGTGAAGCTGAGCAGACATTCACTCCACTAAGAGCTGTGTTTTATGGAAGCAGAGAGACCAAAACAGTTCCACCAATTGCAAACTATCACAATCCAAATTCAAATTCCATATTGCAATCCAAATTGCATACAACCATACCAGATCATACTCAACCAATCTGCAAATAGTTACTGCTAACTGCATACTGCAAATTGCGACCAAATTAAGCAAGTAGAACTATTAGTTAGACCTCAGATATACCTCTCAGAGAGATCATAAAGTGCTTAAATAACTTAAAGTGAGAGTACAGATACTGAAGAGAGAAATATATCTACCATTTTATGTTGAATGACAAGATTAAACAGTTGAACCACCATCTTATGCATACTGCCATTTTATGAATCTTTATGCAACACGTGTTATATGAAGAAAAGTTGAAGTTAATAAAGAAGTTATTTCAAGCATTTGGTGTGCTCTTTAAACCTACTCTTTCCATAGAACGCTAGAGGATTACAGAGTGTTAGACAGTCTGGTTGGATTAAGAGGTCAGAGATATCGGAATTCTTCTGATGCCACAGCGCAGAAGGCACTTCATAGTGCTGCGCCTGCCACACCGGGTGTGTGCATTCCACATTATGCGGAACAGAACAGCCGGCCTCTAATAGAACAGTCCTATCCTTGTATGTAATGCCGACAATAATAGGACATGTTATATCATTTTTCAGAACGGCCATGCGGACATACAGACATGCACACAGAGTCAATTTTTTTTTTGTGTGGCCCCATTGAAGTGAAGTGAACGGTACAGACATGAAAAAAATGAATTCTCAACTTAACCCATTCTCTCCAGCCCTACTGTTAAAGACATACTTGAAAAATATTACATACAGGGCTATAAAACATACAGGGTATTACAGCACCACATACCTCTTGCATCCAGTGATGTGTCCTCTCAAGTAGATGTTCTCTTTCCTCATCTTCTCCATTCAGACCAGACCGCCATGATGATTTCTTTCAGTCATCGCTTGTCTTGCAGAGTTTGACATCTTAGTTTCCTACTTTTCCATCATCCTCCCACCTTCTTAACACCCCAATACTGTGGCCTCTGTGCTCCCCAATACTATACTGCAGAAACAGATAATCCCCTGAAAATACTAGTACTACACAAATAATGCCCCCTTCAATAATTGTTGGCACACAGTGCCCTAAAAAATAACTGCGCCCAGCAAATAGTGTCCCTGACACTAATTGTGTAAATATAACTTCCACCAAAAATAATTCTGCTAACTTGATACTGTGCCACGATGCCCCCCACAGTAATAATGCTCCCGAAGTCCCACTAATGGAAATAATTATTTGCCAGAGTTCGCTTAGTGTTAAGAGTGCCCCCAATAGTAATAATGCCCTCATTGTGACCATACTAGTAATCATATTCCCCTTAATCCCCAAGTAGTAATAATTCTCCTTATAATGTGTGCTTGTAGAAAGATGCTCCCTTATAATATGCACCAGTACAAAAAATGCCTCCTTACCTTTCAGATCAGACCCCCATATGAGATCTTCAGATCACACCCCCATATCAGATCTTTAGATCAAACACAAATATCAGACCTCAAATCTGACCCCCATATCAGATCTTCAGATCACACCCCCATATGAGATCCTCAGATCAGACCCCCCATATCAGACCTCAAATCAGACCCCCATATCAGACCTCAAATCAGACCCCCATATCAGACCTCAAATCTGACCCCCATATCAGATCTTTAGATCAAACCCAAATATCAGACCTCAAATCATACTTCCCATATCAGATCCAGATTAGACCCCCATATCAGATCCTCAGATCAGATCCCTATATCAAATCCTCATACCCCCTTATCAGATCACCAGATCAGACCCAAAATAAATAAATTAACTTACCTCTCCTGCTTTGACGCTTCTCTGTAGGTCTGGCGTTCTCTCCTGCTGTCCCCGCTTGCTGGTCTTCTCCGGGTCCACACTGCACTGTGACCTGACTAAGTACAACATAAAGTCATAGTGCGCGCACTAGGTCCTAACGCTGTACGCAGTCAGGACAGTGCAGCGCCGCCCCGGAGAAAACCAGGGAGAAGAGGTGAGTACAGCGCTTCACTCACTACTCCCCCTGTCTCCTACATACTAGTGACTGCTTCCATAATGGAAGCGCTCACTAGCATTCGCTTTATAAAGAGAAAAAAAAATACTTATACAACGAAAAATACGGTAATTGGCAGTACACCACTGGCAAGGTCGGCCCTGTTGGATCCCCTGGCTTACTGTCCCAGTCGTAGTTGCGACAGCTCTGACCCCTATAGCTACTCCACAGACTCTGAGCCGCCAGCCATTTGGCCAGGGTATCAGCCTTCTGAAAGAGAGAGGGACAGTAAGCTCAGGCCTCTCATGAAGCAGGCTGTCAGGGTATGATGGCAGTTGTAATTTTGCAACAGCTGGAGAGCTAGAGGTTGGGGAACATTGCTGTATGGTATATATGACCTTAGTTGAAAATACAAAATGTAAACTTTACATTGTAAACATTTACCAGACTTGGACATCAGCCATGGGTGCAAATCTTTAGCATAAGATCAGGGAATGAGCAACACATCTTTGCTCCAAATGTCCAAAAAGGCCTATTTTTCAAGACTAAAAAGTTATCTGGGGTCATGAAGAAACACTTAGGTCACTTAGGGTGAATTGCATATCGAGTGAAATTGCTCATTAAAGGGTTTTCCCAACTCAAGATTTTTGGCACATCACCAAGAATGTCAGATAGGTGCAGGTCCCAGAACCTGCTCCTATCTCCAAAACGGGCCCCTGAAGTAAACAGAAAGCACTCTCCATTCACCGCTGTGGGAGTTCCGAAAATACCAGAGCGCTGGCTTGACTATTTTCACCAGTCCCATGACGGTGAATGGTAAAATGGGCATGCTTGCTTGGTTTGCACTCCATTCACTACTACGGGAATTCTGAAGATAGAAAAAGGACGCTTGCTCGGCTATTTTCGGTAGTCCCATAGCAGTGAATGGAGAGGACGCCCGCCACGCATGCATTCTTTTACTTCAGGAGCCCAGTTTGGGAGATAGGACTCAGTCCCAGCGGTGGGACCCGCACCTATCTGAAATTTGTGGCATATCCTAGCGATATGCCACAAAGCTTGAGATGGTAAACCCCTTTTAATTTAAAAAAAGTTGCCATGATTATTATTTTGGGGAATCTAATCCAGACGGTTGCTGCCCTGACAAAACCTCAATACCTAACCCTGTCCCTCCCCTTTTTGCCAAAATTGCTAAAGTATCAGTCTTGACCTGATTAGAAGTGAGTGAATTAGGAAATGCTTAAAATATCTTCTTTGATTCCTTCAAAGCTCTGGTAGAATTAAACGGAGCCCGATTTCCACATCTGACCTCCACAAAACATCAAAACCATTAGCTTCTAGTGTTCAATTTGTAAGCAATTACTTATTCCGTTAGCAATTGGGATTAACTCCAAAAGAACATAGCAGAATTTCATGGCAGAGTGAGCCCGCACCTCGCCTCAAACATGTCTGCTTCTGAAGGAGCACCTGCGTGCACTGTTTAATCTTATTTAAGGGATCAATATTTCCCTATTCCCTTTTTTAACATTCAAAGGGATGAAAGGTTCTTTGTGGCCTAAGGCTGTCATTCCGCAAATTAAAAGATCCTTCCTTCGCTAAATTGTCCTATTTATTCCAAAAACCGAGAACCTCATTTCTTGCGCAGAATATTAAGTTGCAAAATGGGAAGAGGCTCGGTGCCGCAAGAACCATTGCTATGTAAGAGAATATACAGTACCGTACATAGTAGATATTTATGACTCACATGGTAGGACGTTGTATGGCGCAATGTATGTTACAGAAAAAGCATTAAATGGGTTTTTTATGAGATGTGTCACAACTAGAGAGGAGCAAAGTTTACAAAAAAATCTACTTTGTGACAAATTACTTTGTCACGAAGCACATTTCTTTGTAATTAGTGGGTGTAATGACAGGGAGCAACGATTGCGCCACCCCCCCATTATTATACCCCTCAGATGCCGCGTTCATACATGATCGCAACATCTGATAGTAAAAATGCAGTAAAAAAAAAAAAAAATCATACTTAACTAATCCATTTGCACGTGACTGGTTGCCTGCAGCCAACTTGATTGAAGATCTGGCACGAAATCTCACGTGGGCTGCGATGACGTCATCAAGCCGGTGCTGAACAGCGTGCTGCATGGAAAAGCTTCCAATAAAAGCTATTTATTTAAAAAAGTATTTACGCGTTTCGGTGCAGGTCTGTCATCTTCAACAGGCTGGCAAAGTGCTTAAAGTCATGTTTTCATGAAAAAAATAAATGTTAGCATATGTTACTGCTGGTGCATATATCAATCTTTAGTTTCTTTACATATCGCTGTTTTCCTTGAGTTTTTCCCTTAGTTACGGACGTTTTAACCTCTAAAATATGAGGATCTTTTCAAGATGGCTCCTCTGCCAGTTCTCTGAGGCCAAAACTGTCTTCCCTCACTTCCTATACACACTTGCTGTAGCCAGCGGCTCCCTGCCAGCCAATCAGATTGGATTACTGAGAGACACGCCTCCTCACTCTGAAACCTAATGCAGGCATGCAGTGTGGAGGACCGCCCCTCCGTCTTCTGTTTACAATTAGCCAGAGACAGACAAGCCATAGCAATAGTTTTTTAACCCCTTCAGGACCCTGCCATTTTTCACCTTAAGGTCGTTTTTTGGAAATTTGACATGTGTCACTTTATGTGGTAATAACTTTGGAACGCTTTTACTTATCCAAGACATTCTTAGATTGTTTTCTCGTGACACATTGTACTTCATGATAGTGGTAAATTTCAGTCAATATTTTTCATTTGTATTTTTTTACAACTTCACAACTTTTAAAATTTCAATTTCTCTGCTTTTAAAATAGATAGTGATACCTCATATAATATTTATTAATTTACATTTCCCATATGTCTACTTTATGTTTGGATCATTTTGTGAATGCCATATTTTTTGGGGACGTTCGAAGGCTTAGGCCTCTTTCAGACGGGCGTTGCGGGAAAATGTGCGGGTGCGTTACGGGAACACCCGCGATTTTTCCGCGCGAGTGCAAAACATTGTAATGCGTTTTGCACTCGCATGAGAAAAATCGCGCATGTTTGGTACCCAAACCCGAACTTCTTCACAGAAGTTCGGGCTTGGGATCGGTGTTCTGTAGATTGTATTATTTTCCCTTATAACATGGTTATAAGGGAAAATAATAGCATTCTGAATACAGAATGCATAGTAAAATAGCGCTGGAGGGGTTAAAAAAAATTAAAAATTTTTTAACTCACCTTAATCCACTTGCTCGGCAGAAATGAATGTGTCGGTATTCAGTGCGGGTGTAATGCGTTCAACTCATGCATCGCATCCGCGCGAAATACCCGCCCGTGTGAAAGGGGCCTTAGAAGTTTAGAAGCAAATCTTGAAATTTTTCAAAAAATTTCCAAAACCCACTTTTTAAGGACTAGTTCAGGTCTGTAGTCACTTTGTGGGGCTTACATATTAGAAACCACCCATAAATGGCCCCATTTTAGAAACTCCACCCCTCAAGGTATTCAAAACTGATTTTACAAACTTTGTTAACCATTTAGGTGTTCTAAAAGAATTAAAGGAAAATGTAGATGAAATTTCAGAATTTAACTTTTTTGGCAGATTTTCCATTTTAGTCCATTTTTTTCCGGTAACAAAGCAAGGGTTAACAGTAAAAAAAACCTCTATATTTATTACCCTGATTCTGTAGTCTACAGAAACACCCCATTTGTGACTGTAAACTGCTGTAAGGGCACACGGCAGGGCGCACAAGGAAAGGAGCGCCATGTGGTTTTTGGAGGGCAGATTTCACTGGGATAATTTTAAGCTGCTATGTCACATTTGAAGACCTTCTGATGCACCCCTAGAGTAGAATTCCAAAAAATGTATGGGATAAGGTGGCAGTTTTGTTGGTACTATTTTAAGGTACATATGATTTTTGGTTGCTCTATAGTACACTTTTTTGTAAGGCAAGGTAACAAAAAATAGCTGTTTTGGCACCGTTTTTAATTTTTGTTAGGCTACTTTCACACTGGCGTTTCTGGGTCCGCTTGAGAGATTAGTTTCAGGGCTCTCACAAGCGGCCCAAAACGGATCAGTTTAGCCCCAATGCATTCTGAATGGATAAGGATCAGTTTGCCTCCGTTCAGCCTCCATTCCGCTCTGGAGGCGGACACCAAAACGTTGCTTGCAGCGTTTTGATGTCCACCTGACGATGCGGAGCCAAACGGAGCCAATGTAAAGTCAATGGGGACGGATCCGTTTTCACTGAAACAATATGGTGCAATTGAAAACGGATCCGCCTCCCATTGACTTTCAGTGTAAGTCAAAACGGATCAGTTTGCATTATCATGAACAACAAAAAAAATGGTAATGCAAACGGATCCGTTCTGAATGGATACAAGCGTTTGCATTATAGGTGCGGATCAGTCTGTGCAGATACCAGACAGATCCGCACCTAACGCAGGTGTGAAAGTAGCCTAATTTACAATGTTCATCTGACAGGTTAGATCATGTGCTATTTTTATAGAGCAGGTTGATACGGACGCGACAATATCAAATATGACTACTTTTTGTTGTTGTTTGTTCCAGTTTTACATACAGTAATAATGCATTTTTGAAAAAAAAAATTTTTTTTGTGTCTCCATATTCTGAAAGCCATAGTTTTTTTTATTTTTTGGGTGATTATCTTAGGTAGGGTCTCATTTTTTGCGGGATGAGATGACGGTTTGATTGGTACTATTTTGGGGTGCGTATGACTTTTTGATCGCTTGGTATTACACTTTTTGTGATGTAAGGTGACAAAAAAATTGCTTGACTTGAGAGGCCATGTCATGTGATATTTCAATAGACCTGGTTGTTACGGACATGGCAATACCTAATATGTCTAGTTTTAACACAATGAAAGCATTTTTGAAACAAAAAAAAATCATGTTTTAATGTCTTCATATTCTAAGAGCCATAGTTTAATTTTTAGCCCGATTGTTTTATGTAGGGGCTCATTTTTTGCAGGATGAGGTGACGGTTTGATTGGTACTATTTTGGGGGGCATTCACCTTTTTGATCACTTTATGTGATGTAAGGTGACAAAAAAAAATCGATTGTTTTAGCACAGTTTTTATTTAATTTTTTCCTACGGCGTTCAGGTGAGGGGGTGTATCATGTAATATTTTTTATAGAGTCGGTCGTTACGGGAACGCGGCAAAACCCAATACGTCTGGTTTTCTTTTTTTTTTTTTTCTTTTTTTTACAATTTTACATTTTATGTGTTTTATTTTGGGATTTTTTTTTTACTTGAAACTTTTTTTTTATTATTATGAAAAGCACTTTTTTTAAAACTTTTTTTTTACTTTTTATTTTTGGCCTACTCTGGGTTTTCAACTTCTGATCCCCTCTGCAATGCATTACAATACAACCTATATTGTAATGCATTGGCTGTCAGCTTTTATGCTGACAGCCTGCCTGTGAGACCCAGCCTAAGGGCTGGATCTCACAGCTTTCCGTAGAAGGCAAGCCCCGAAGCCTATGGAAGGCATCGGGCTGCCTTCTCTGCCATCGGGTCCCCGCCGGTACCCTCCGCGAACCCTCTGCATGCCGCGGTCAGTATACAAGGGGTTAATACGCCGGTATCTGTGGTTTCACCGATGCCGACATATGCAGCAGGGGCTTGTCTGTCAGTGACTGTCGGGTCTGTGCCGCTGATCTGGCGGGTGAAGCTCCTGCACCCGCCCGATCATCCCGCCATACATGTACTGCGCTGGTCCTTAACCACTTAAGGACCACAGGTTTATACCCCCCTAGTGACCAGGCCCTTTTTTACAAATCGGCGCTTCACAACTTTAACGGTTTATTGCTCGGTCATGCAACTTGGCACCCAAATGAATTGCGAAGTAAAGCTGCGATTGCTAATAAAGATCCAAAAAGCTCAAAAGTGATCTTTATAACGCCGCAGCGATTTTGCGGTGTTTTTGCAGTGATCAGAAAAAAATTATTCTGTCACTGCGGTGGGGCGGACTGAACGCAAGTGTGGGAGGCCTGATCGGGCGTACACTGCGTTTTTTGTAGAGCCTAAGGTGACCCTAATGTACTGATATAGATCTGATTGCGATCAGTCTTGATCACTTACAGATATTATATAGTACTAGTGCTGATTAGCGACAGCGATGACGCTAATCAGTGACTGCGGTGCGGTGGGCTGGACGCTAACTACCTAACAAGTAGCTAACTAACTGGCGGTGATAAGGGACCCTTACAGGGGGGTGATCAATGACAGGGGGGTGACAGGGGGGTGATCAGGGAGTCTATATGGGGTGATCAGGGGTTAATAAGGGGTTAATAAGTGACAGGGGGAGTGTAATGTGTGTGTGGTGCTTGGTGCTACTTACAGAGCTGCCTGTGTCCTCTGGTGGTCGATCCAAGCAAAAGGGACCACCAGACGACTAGGTAGCAGGTATATCAGACGCTATTTACAAAATAGCGTCTGATATACCTATTTGATTGGTTATTTTAAAAATCTAAATCCTGCCAGCCAATGATCAGCGCTGGCAGGCTGTAGTTAAACTTGTATACGGCGCGATCCTGTGAACGCGCGCTCCTGTGAGCGCGCGTTCGCAGGAAATCTCAGGTCTCACGAGATGACGCCAATAGGCGTCACTGAGACCTGAGAGCGCTGCCGTCTGGACGCCTATCGGCGTTACCGTGACGGCAAGAGGTTAAGTGACGCCCACCAGTGCCGTACATGTACGGCGAGGGTCCATAATGGGTTAAGGGACCAGTGAAAATGGACAGGGGACATTAATGAAAGCTGTTATTATAAGGTAATTACAGATTTTTTTAAATCATTGACAGACTAACTCAGGTATACATGCCTAGCTCTAATAAACTAGCAAATAAAATAAAAAATAATGTTAAAAATAATAAAAAAACCTCACCTCATCCACTTGATCGTGAAGCCGGTATCCTCTTCTTTCTGCAGGACCTGCAAAAGTGGTGAGCGCGATGACGTCATCGCAGGTTCTTTTGCAGGTCCTGAAGAAAGAAGAGGATACCGGCTGCACGATCAAGTGGATGAGGTGAGTTTTTTTTATTATTTTTAACCCCTCAATGGCAATTTTATTTAGCATTCTGTCTTAAGAATGCTATTATTTTCTGTTATAACGGAAAGTAATAAAATCACACGAATACCGAACCTGAACTTCAGTGAAAAAGTCCAGGTTCGGGTCTGGGTACCCGAACTGGCATAGTTCACTCAACCCTAATAGTAAACACAGTGATGTCACAGTACAGAGATAATAAACACAGTGATGTCACATGTGGGGATTCGCTCTGATAGGCAGGTTAGCAGAAGCAGTAGAGAGGCAGCAACAAAGTCTTTGAATTAAACAGTTTAGTGTTTATTCACACATTAAGTAAATGACAAAACAAAAGGAAAACAATGACCTTGTGATTCTAGTGTTTGTTCACACCATGCAGCAAAGAAAAAGTCCTTGGACAAAGCAGAATCCACCTGCTTTTACACCAACATGGTAGCAGGCCTTAATCCTGGCCCAAACTCCCAGGTCCCAACACAGAGACTGACAGAGCTCCACTATCAGAGACGATTAATCCACACCACCTGACAGTTCTGTCTGTGTTTTATAGCCTAAAACCAAGACCCGGCCTAGAACATGGGGAGTAGTCACCCACCCAGTACTTTGACTACTCCGAGTAAGAGCCGTCCCAGATCAGCTATTACAGCCATACTAAATAGTGTCAAACAGCAACTGCTGCTAACACATGAAACCGGCTCTTACTTCACCGAGGCCAGGAGCCTCGGTGACACATATCTATCATCCATGATCATTCCTTGAACCTTCCTACACACAGTACAGGGATAATAAACACAGTGATGTCACAGTACAGGGATAATACACACAGTGATGTCACAGTACAGAGATAGTAAACACAGTGATGTCACAGTACAGGGATAATAAACACAGCGATGTCACAGTACAGGGATAGTAAACACAGTGATGTCACAGTACAGGTATAATAAACCTAGTGATGTCACAGTGCAGGGATAGTAAACACAGTGATGTCACAATGCAGGGATAATAAATACAGTGATGTCACAATGCAGGGATAATAAACACAGTGATGTCACAGTACAGGGATAATATACACAGCGATGTCACAGTGCAGGGATAATAAACACAGTGATGTCACAGTACAGGAATAATAAACACAGTGATGTCACAGTACAGGGATAATATACACAGCGATGTCACAGTGCAGGGATAATAATGAAAGCGACGGAATGGGGCGCAGCCATAATGTAGTGCGAATTGACTTGGGGGGAAGACCGTAGGACAGTAAGGGGTTAATGTTGTGGGGTAGGGGTGGGCCTAAGGAAGGAAGGGGAGGACGTGCAGTTTGGCGGGCAGTATATGTAGGCTGGAGGAGGGGCGTCAGTCAGTGGCTGGCATAGTGAAGCGCGTTTGCAGGGCCAAGATGTCGTCGCTGGAAGAGCTAATGGAGGCGGTTAGGGCGGCTGTACAGGTACATGGTGCGGCCCGTTTACAAGCGACCATGCAGTCGGTCCTGAACCCCCCGTCTGCGACCGGTGAGGCGGTGCGTTCCGGACGGGCTAGGCGCTCTGTTCCCCCTGAGCGCCTGAGCCCCGAGACGACTCCGAGACTGCGTCGGCGAATGCGGAGCCCCATTAGCAACCCTCCGCTGCAGCCTGCGATGCCGGTGGCTGATTCGGCTCGCAGACGCAGCGGGAGGACGGCGAGGAGAGATGGCAGGCCAGCGGGAGAGGGACGGTCTGGTGCGGGTCCCGTCTCCCGGCCGACGAGAGGAAGAAGGCAGGCGCGTGCGGCTGTCTCCCCGCGAGAGGCGGTGCGGGAGAGACGAGCCGGGTCTGAATTACCTGCAGGCGGCGGCGGTGTTGCTGCGGCCGGGTCGCTCCACGGCCTGGGCCTCTTGGATGTCGGTGTGAGGAGTTGCCCTGCGTCGCGGTCAGTCTCTGCTGATCGGCGACGTCATCAGGGAGGGCCTGAGGTGCAGAGCGATGATGCTGGGAGAGGAAGCGCGTCGCGACCCCTGGTGGTGGGTCGGCGACATGGCGCCTTCTCAAGAGATGCGGTAGAGGATGAGCCCCCGGAACGGCTGCATGGGACCGCGGCTCACAGTGCTGTGGAGCCAGCTTCACTGGGAGTCGCCGTGATGAGAGGTGTGCGGCCAGGAGTGAGGGCCTCTTCTTCACAAGGGGCTGCGGACGTTGGCCCTTTGCAACAGGAGTCAGAGGAGGAGTCGTTCCAGTTGGAGGAAGGCGAAGTGGATCCTGGAGAAGAGTCTGCGGCTGGTGGTATGGACGACGCTGGGCCATCTGGAGGTGACGTCTCGTGCGTGGTATCAGAAGGGAGGTCTGCGGCTGCCGGCGACACCGCCCGGGGACGGCCAGGTGAGAGAGCGGCGTGTCAAATGCATGTTGGGGGGGTCGGGAATTCAGGGTTGCATAGTGGGGGGGGTTCTGAAGCTTTGGTGAGGGATGTATTATCGGGTATGCTTGCTTTGTTATCACGGTTGGGCCCGGGTGCAGTGGGGAATCCGGCGGCTGTGTGGTCTCCTGCGGCTGATTTGGCGGTGGTTCCAGGGGCGGCGCAGGGTTTACTGAGTGAGAGTGGGGGTGCGGTGGCCTGTGGCCAGGCCTGTGGTTCTGGGCGGGTAGCTGGGGAGAAAGGTGATGTGGTTGACGGTGTTAGGTTGGCGGATTCAGCAAAGGGTGAGATTTATGTATGTTTTGAGGGGCCGCTGGGGGCTCATTTGAAGCCGGAGGTCAGGGAGAAGATATGGAAGGATGAATATGTGGAGATCTTCTCTATGCTCCCTTTGGAGAAATTTAATTTGGATAGGGGTAAGCTGGATGAGAGCAAGAAGGAGGAGGAAGAAAGGAGGAGGTTTAGGTTGATTCCGCGTACTTTTCAGAATTGGTTGCAGGCTTTTGCAATTTTGGCCAGCGTCATTGGGGAAAAGACGCCAGAGCACTGCTCGGCTCTTTTCTGCTATATGGATGCTATTGGGGAGGCTCATCGGACGTATGGGGGTGTGGCTTGGCTTAGGTACGACGAGCAGTTCCGGCAGCGGAAGGCGGTCAGGCCTAGCATTCGTTGGGACCATAAGGATATTGGTCTGTGGATGCGTTTGATGGCAGCACCTCGGGGTGGAGGGTCTCAGCCCTTTCGTGGAGCGGCCGGGGGTGCCTCGGCTGCGGAGTCTCAGGTTGGGGGAAAAAAGGGTTATTGCTGGCAATTCAATGAAGGACATTGCCGGTTCTTGTCCGACTGCAGGTTTAAGCATGAGTGCTCCGGTTGCGGAGGTTCCCATAGCTTGTCCAGGTGTTTCCGGAGGGGGAAAGGTAAGGGATCCGAGGTTATGCAAAAGAGGGGTGACACCGGTGAGGGTGGAAGAGATGGAGCCGTATTTAAGGATGTACCCAAATAGGGAGGCGGCTCGGTTGTTGTTGAAGGGGTTTACCGCGGGGTTTGTTATCCCGTGTAGTTTGGTGGAGAAGCGGGTTGCTTCCCGGAATTTGATTTCAGCTTTGCGCTACCCTGATGTGGTGAGGGATAAAATTGTGAAGGAGGTTGCGGCTGGCAGAGTTGTAGGCCCCTTTTCAGAGTGTCCTTTGCCGGAGTTATGGGTATCCCCATTGGGTTTGGTTCCTAAGAAGGAGCCCAATAAGTTCAGGCTCATTCATCATTTGTCCTATCCGCTTGGTGGATCGGTGAATGATGGGATAGCGGACGAGTTATGCTCGGTGTCATACACGTCTTTTGATGAGGCAGTGCGGTGGGTGCGGCGTTTCGGGCAGGGCGCCCTGCTTGCTAAGACTGATATTGAGGCTGCTTTTCGGTTGTTGCCCATTCACCCTGACAGTTTGCATTTGTTAGGTTTTAAGTGGGATGGTTGTTTTTATGTTGATTGTTGTTTACCGATGGGGTGCGCGATCTCGTGCTCCTTGTTTGAGTCGTTTAGTTGTTTTTTAGAATGGGTGGTGAAACAGGAGGCGGGATGGAGCTCGGTTTTGCACTACCTGGATGATTTTTTGTTTCTTGGTCCGGCTGGATCTAGGGTGTGCGCAGTGCTGCTGCATACGATGGAGAGGGTTGCGGCGCGTTTCGGAATTCCGTTGGCGGCGGATAAGACGGAAGGCCCTGCCACGGTCATTAAGTTCTTAGGTATTGAGATTGACAGTTTGGCTATGGAGTGTCGTTTGCCTGAGGATAAGGTGCGTGATCTCTTGCAGGAGGTCGGGGTTTTGAGGAAGGCTAGGAAGGTGCAACTTAAGCGGGTTCAATCAGTTTTGGGAAAATTGAATTTTGCTTGTCGCATCTTGCCAATGGGGCGGGTTTTTTGCCGTCGCTTGGCGTTAGCCACTGCGGGCATTACTGCGCCTTTTCATTATTTACGGTTGCCAGGGGCTGTGAAGGATGATTTGGCGGTATGGGAGAATTTTTTGTTGGATTATAATGGTAGGTCGGTGTGGATGGAAGCGGTGGTTAGCAATGTGGATTTGGAGTTGTTTTCGGATGCGTCTGGTTCTTGTGGTTATGGTGTATTTTGTAGGGGACAATGGAGTGCAGGTGGTTGGCCGGCGGAATGGAGGCAGGCTGGCTTACTTTCAAACTTGGTGTTGTTGGAACTTTTTCCTATTGTCTTGGCCACTGAGTTGTGGGGGGACTGGCTGAGGAATCGGCGGGTGCGTTTTTACTGCGATAACATGGGAGTTGTGCAAGCAATTAATAGTCAGTCGGCTAATTCACCGCCTGTGTTGAATTTGCTGAGGTACTTTGTGCTGAGGGGTTTGCGATTGAATGCTTGTTTTGTGGCGGAGCATGTCCCAGGAGTGGATAACTCATTGGCTGATTCCCTTTCTCGTTTTCAGTGGGAGCGTTTCCGCAGCTTGGCGCCGGGTGCCGAAATTCGGGGGTTGCCCTGTCCTCAGTGGCTCTGGAGCGTGGCCTTGGGGTGTCAGCGGGCCTGATTAGGCGGTCACTTAGTAACGGTACGTGGGCTGCTTATTCTTCGGTGTGGTCTTTGTGGGAGGAATTGATTGAGCAAGTTGGGGGTTGTAGCTCGCTGGAGGATTTTCGAACGTTATTGGTTTTCTGGTTAGGAACGTTTTATGCGGCAGGTTTATCTTTTTCAGTGGCGTCAAAGAGGTTAGCGGCTGTCGCCTTTTGGTTGCGGTTGCGAGGTATGGCTGATGTGTCTAAGTGTTTTATGGTACGGCAGGCTTTGAAGGGATACCGCCGTTGCGGGGTACGGAGGGACACTCGCAGGCCGGTTTCATTTGCGGTGTTGCAGAAGTTATGGTCAGAGGCGGGATCGGTGTGTATGTCGGCATATGAAGTGTGCTTGTTTAGGGCGGCTTTTTCTCTGGCATTTTTTGGAGCGTTTCGCATCTCAGAGTTGGTGGCAGCGAGTCGCACGAGCACTGGGGGTTTGTTATGGGAAGATGTTGGTTTGGTGGATGGTGTTTTGCGGTGTTGCATTCGCAGGTCTAAGACGGACCAGGAGGGTAAAGGGGTTGTTTTATGGCTGAGGCCGTTGGTAGGGTCTGTGCTTTGTCCTGTGCGTTGTATGGAGGATTTCTTGGAGGTGCGGCCGAGTGGGAAGGGGACGTTGTTGATTCATCAGGATGGGTCGCGGTTGTCTCGTTTCCAATTTGTCGCTGTTTTCAGGAAGTGCTTGGTGGCTGCTGGTTTGCCCGCTATGGAGTACGCTTCTCACTCTTTTCGGATAGGTGCCGCGACAGAGGCGGCTAGGTGGGGCCTAGGTGAGGAGGTCATTCGGCGTATAGGACGTTGGGAGTCGGATTGTTTCCGGTCATATATCCGGCCCCATTTGCTGTGAATGGCTAGTGAGGGCTCTGAGGTGGGGAAGTTGTTAAAGTACCTGACAATCTTGGATGTGTTTTAACTGTGTTTGTTTTGTTGCAGGGTCGGCTCCTTGTTTGACTTGGATTTTTGGGCATTCCTATGTTCATTGGGGTGCCTTGCGAGCGGACGTCAGGCGGAACGGACGCCAGTTGGGTTTTTCGGCGGAGGACATGCGGATTAGGTGGATTGGTTTGCGGGGGCTTCTTTGGGGGAGAGTCTTGCCGGAGATCTATTTGAATGTACAGTTGGATCGGCCGCCGGACGTGTTGGTTCTTCATGTCGGCGGGAATGATTTGGGGGTACGTCGGTCCCGGGATGTGATCCGGGATATTAAGTTGGATGTGTTGCGTTTGCTGGCGGATTTTCCTGAGATTTTGCTGGTTTGGTCGGAGGTGGTGGCGAGAAGTAGTTGGAGGTTCGCCAGGTCGGTTGAGCGGATCAATAAGGCGCGGGCGAAATTGAACAAGGAGGTGGGGCGCTTTGTTCGCAGGCAAGGTGGTATAGTGGTGCGCCATCGGGAATTGGAGGCGGCATCGCCTCAGTTCTTGAGAGCGGATGGTGTGCACCTTAATGATGTCGGTATTGACATGTGGGCTTTGAGCATTCAGGAGGGTTTGGAGACGGCCCTGAGGGTTTGGCGGGACGCCCACAGGTGAGGTGTCACCGGTGGTCTTCTCGTGGCTGATTGTTAGGGGATCCTGGGGGAGCGATTCAATGGTTAAGAGATGCGGGACATGTTGGAGCCTGCATCTCATGTGGTTTCTGAATGCCGAGGATGGGGGCTCCTGTCTGGGCTAAAAGGCCTACAGGAGGAGATACTTGGTTACTTCAAGCAGTTGGTGCTCTTGGGTCGGTGAGTGCGGCCGAGGGTAAGCTTGAAGTACAAGGTGAGACGGTTAAGGAAGATGGCGCTGGTTTGGGTTGCCCTCCAGGATCCTTTTTGTTACGGTGCAGTGGGTCATAACATTGAAGGTTGTGTTAATGTGTCGGTTGTTATTATTATTGTCATTATTGTTGTGATTATTTATTATTATTATATGTGAATAATAAAGTTCGGCCATCACGGTCAATTTCTCCAATCAAGTCGGTGTCGGTGTGGTTTATTGAAGAGCAGGTTAGTGGTACGGACGGAGGAGATTCTTCCATCCTATTAAGTCATGAAAGCGACGGAATGGGGCGCAGCCATAATGTAGTGCGAATTGACTTGGGGGGAAGACCGTAGGACAGTAAGGGGTTAATGTTGTGGGGTAGGGGTGGGCCTAAGGAAGGAAGGGGAGGACGTGCAGTTTGGCGGGCAGTATATGTAGGCTGGAGGAGGGGCGTCAGTCAGTGGCTGGCATAGTGAAGCGCGTTTCCCACCCTCCCACCCTATTTTAGGTGGTTAGTGGATGGCGTCTGGTGGGGCTGATTGTTAGGGGATCCTGGGGGAGCGATTCAATGGTTAAGAGATGCGGGACATGTTGGAGCCTGCATCTCATGTGGTTTCTGAATGCCGAGGATGGGGGCTCCTGTCTGGGCTAAAAGGCCTACAGGAGGAGATACTTGGTTACTTCAAGCAGTTGGTGCTCTTGGGTCGGTGAGTGCGGCCGAGGGTAAGCCTGAAGTACAAGGTGAGACGGTTAAGGAAGATGGCGCTGGTTTGGGTTGCCCTCCAGGATCCTTTTTGTTACGGTGCAGTGGGTCATAACATTGAAGGTTGTGTTAATGTGTCGGTTGTTATTATTATTGTCATTATTGTTGTGATTATTTATTATTATTATATGTGAATAATAAAGTTCGGCCATCACGGTCAATTTCTCCAATCAAGTCGGTGTCGGTGTGGTTTATTGAAGAGCAGGTTAGTGGTACGGACGGAGGAGATTCTTCCATCCTATTAAGTCAACACAGTGATGTCACAGTACAGGAATAATAAACACAGTGATGTCACAGTACAGGGATAATATACACAGTGATGTCACAGTACAGGGATAATAAACACAGTGATGTCACAGTGCAGGGATAATACACACAGTGATGTCACAGTACAGGGATAATAAACACAGTGATGTCACAGTACAGGGATAATAAACACAGTGATGTCACAGTACAGGGATAATAAACACAGTGATGTCACAGTACAGGGATAGTAAACACAGTGATGTCACAGTGCAGGGATAATAAACACAGTGATGTCACAGTAGAAGAATAATAAACACAGTGATGTCACAGTACAGGGATAATAAACACAGTGATGTCACAGTACAGGGATAATAAACACAGTGATGTCACAGTACAGGGATAATACACACAGTGATGTCACAGTACAGGGATAGTAAACACAGTGATGTCACAGTACAGGGATAATAAACACAGTGATGTCACAGTACAGGGATAGTAAACACAGTGATGTCACAGTACAGGTATAATAAACCTAGTGATGTCACAGTGCAGGGATAGTAAACACAGTGATGTCACAATGCAGGGAAAATAAACACAGTGATGTCACAGTACAGGGATAATAAACACAGTGATGTCACAGTGCAGGGATAATAAATACAGTGATGTCACAATGCAGGGATAATAAACACAGTGATGTCACAGTACAGGGATAATATACACAGCGATGTCACAGTGCAGGGATAATAAACACAGTGATGTCACAGTACAGGAATAATAAACACAGTGATGTCACAGTACAGGGATAATATACACAGCGATGTCACAGTGCAGGGATAATAAACACAGTGATGTCACAGTACAGGAATAATAAACACAGTGATGTCACAGTACAGGGATAATATACACAGTGATGTCACAGTACAGGGATAATAAACACAGTGATGTCACAGTGCAGGGATAATACACACAGTGATGTCACAGTACAGGGATAATAAACACAGTGATGTCACAGTACAGGGATAATAAACACAGTGATGTCACAGTACAGGGATAATAAACACAGTGATGTCACAGTACAGGGATAGTAAACACAGTGATGTCACAGTGCAGGGATAATAAACACAGTGATGTCACAGTACAGGGATAATACACACAGTGATGTCACAGTGCAGGGATAATAAACACTGTGATGTCACAATGCAGGGATAATAAACACAGTGATGTCACAATGCAGGGATAGTAAACACAGTAGCCGTAACATAGCTCCCATCTGTCTATATACGGTGTACCCCTCAGATGTGTACATGCATGGACAGATATTTTTTGTAGCTTTTACCTTATCCTTTTTGTATTTATTTGTTTGTGCTTCTGTCACGTTTCTCCCTTAGACTCATGTTTGACAGCTTTGTGGTAAACCTCTATGTGCTGTAGAAGGTTTTCACGCTGCTTCTCTGATAGTTATTTTGATAACCAGGTTAACAAGTGTCTGAGAGATGAGCGAGCCAGCCAGGCTCCTGTTATAGCGCACATACACAGCATACTTCTTGTTTTATTCATGAAATCCTCACTTTTTTTTCTTAGCTGCTTTTTTTTTTTTTTGTGAGTGGAAACCTATTCGATTATTGTCATCAGAGCAGGAAACACATTGAAGAGAAGGACAAGGTTAGGCGATACGAATCTAACCACTTGACTTGTTTTACTCCATCTCACTTAAAGCCTCATTTTACATTTTTATTTACTCTTCAAGGTCTGGAGGGTTTTTCCACGGCTCACAGAATGCAAAATCCGCTATTTATTTTCACAACCGTTCTACAATACAAATCTGTCCTCATCCTAGAAAAAAAATCTGAGGCTATAGTCAATTTATGTATCTTTAATAATTTATTATACTGGACATTTAACTGAAAATGTTAAAGCGGATGTCCAGGATTGGCATTATATGACTAGCAGGGGCAGTGGCGTAGCGTGGGTTGCCAGCAACCGGGGCAAGCCAAGTACAATATTGCGCCCCCTATCCTGTTGACATGCCGCTTTTTATAGAACCACACCACATGGTATACCAAAACCAAAATTAGCAATAATAACACTATATGAGGGCCAAATAATACCGCTACATCATCTAGGAATATTACCACCATGCTGAACCAATTGAAAACACTATACCAAAACCAATAGACAAATAATACCGCTACACAGTGAACACAAAGGATCCCAATATTACCACTATGCGGAACCAAATAAAAACACTATACCAAAATCAAGAGACAAATAATACCGCTACACTATTAACACATAGGATCAGAATATTACCACCATGCGAAGCCAAATAAAAACACTAAGCAAAACCAAGAATAACACTACATAAGGCCCCTTTCACACGAGCGAGTTTTCTGCCTGGGTGCAATGAGTGAGGTGAACACGTAGCACCCGCACTAAATCCTGACCCATTCGTTCCAATGGATCTGTGTATGTGAGCCTTTTTTTTTTCACGCAGCAGTTTTGCGTTGCGTGAAAAACGCAGCTGTCATGGCCTTTGCTGTGTGCGCCGTGACACGTGTGCCATGCTTGCGGTTGCCGATGGCAACGTGTTGCTGTTATGGCATGTGGTGGCAGTGTCTCGGCTTTGGCTGCGTGTGCCATGACATGGTTGCCACGGTGGCAACGTGGTGGCTGGTGTGTGCACTTCCCCTTAAGTTGTAGCCTTCCCCTGTCTGGTGCTGTAAGGGTTAACCCCCTGATTGGGTGTGGGGTCACTAGGGGCTTCTTATACCTGTGGCCTTTGGCCAGGGGTCAGTTGTACTCCAGCCTTGGTGTGTGCTGGACTTATGCTCCTTGTCTGGATGTTCTATCTTCCAGTGTAAGGGCCACCGATGTCTCCAGCGATGTCTTCCTTATGTCTCCTCCATTTTCCCTACCTTACCTGTGGTTATGTTTGGTGTGGGTATATGTTCTGGGGTGGTTGTTCGTCTAGTTGTTGTTCTGTGTCTGGTCAGTGTTTGGTGTATTATTCTGTCCAGCATGGATGCTAGATGTTCCCCTGTTTGTCTGTCGTGGCCTCCGGAAGGGGCGTCTCATGGTTTCCCGGAGGGGTGAACCAAATGTCAAGTCTGTGAGCTGTTGCTGGAGTGCTGGTCCCTATGTGTCAGTACATACTGCATCTGTTTGGTGTTTGGATTGCAGTATGTTTTTATGGGTTCCAGTTTACCTTGGTGTGGTTTTCTGTTGTGCTGTACAGCAGCTCCCAGGGGTAAGTTATTATGCCTCCCTGGGTTCTAGATTCTGTGGTTATCCCTGCGACTGGAAACTTACCTGCTGTTCCACTTGGCATTTCTCTGCAACTAGGCCGTTCGAGACTCCTGTTCATCCGAGTCTTGGAAGAACAGGTCGTCTCTCCCCTGCTCCTATGTGAGGGATTATCAGGGCGACTCAGGGTCCTAGGTATCCTGGGTATGAGCCGTCCTACCATCCAGGTCCGCTCATACGGTGAGGCGTTAGGGCGAGGATTAGGGACCTGCTCCCTGATTCCGGTATCCTGGCCTAGCTGCTTCCCCTTTTATATCTCTGACATTGTACGGTGGGGGGTTTCCACCACTTCCCACCGTGACAGCAGCATGTTTTATATTCTGCGTTTTTCACGCAGCCCTGGCCCCATAGAAGTGAATGGGGCTTCAGTGGAAAACACATTGCATTCGGAAACAAGTGCGGATGAAATGCGTTTTTCACTGATGGTTGCTAGGAGATGTTGTTTGTAAGCCTTCAGTTTTTTTCACGAGCGTGAAAAACGCATTGCACCCGCGTGGAAACAACTGAGCGCAATCGCAGACAAAACTTACTTAATTTGCTTTCAAAATGGTGCGAGTTTCACTGAACGCATCCGGACCTAATCCATCATGCTCGTATGAAAGGGGCCTAAGAGGCAAATATTACTGCCCAGACCATGTAGACGTACCATCACCGCACGATGATGTGACACGTGCACTTTAAAGAGGACCTCTCACCTCCCCTGACATGTCCGTTTTAGTAACTACTTGCATCCCTTATATAATAACAATCGTCGAGCATCTATTCCTATGTCTCTATGTTGTACCATTCCTCTGTTATTCCTCCTAGAAATTCATGAATAATTTACTAGTAGCTTTCAATAAAGGTTCATATGGCTGTCAGGCGAGGTTCACGCAGAGTATATTGGGTGAGGAAAAAAACTTCATACAGAATCCGCATCAGGTTTTTTTCCCATGTCCTTATTTTCCTGACGTGTTTTGCTGTTTTTTGTGCAGTTTCGACAAAGGTTTTCATTCCTGGCCATTTTCAATAGAATTCTGGATACAGAATCTGCATCGGAATCCACGTCAAGAATGGACAGGACACTTCTTGTTTCTAAAATCGCAAGTGGAAAAAAAAAGCACTGTATAATTTAAGGGTACTTTCACACTAGTGTTAAGTTTTCCGGTAGGGGCTCAATACCGGAAAAAACCGCTTGTTTTGTCCCCATTTATTGTCAATGGGGACAAAACTGAACTGAGCAGAATGGAGTGCTCCAAAATGCATTCCGTTCCGTTTAGTTGCGTTCCCATACCGGAGAGCAAACCGCAACATGTTGTATTTTGCTTTCCATCCTGGGACGCGGAGTAAGATGGCATGACCCCCCAATGCAAGTCAATGGGGACGGATCAGTTTTCTCTGACACAATAGAAAACTGATCCGTCCTACATTGACTTTCAATGGAGTTCATGACGGATCCGTCTTGGCAATGTTAAAGATAATACAACCGGATCCGTTCATCACAGATGCAGACGGTTGTATTATCAGTAACGGAAGCGTTTTTGCTGAACCCTGACGGATCCAGTAAAAACGCCGGTGTGAAAGTAGCCTAACACGCAGAGTTCTGCATGGACTTTTGGTGCAAAATCCTCGGTGTGAACCTAGCCTTAAGCCTACATGCACACGAACGTTTGTGTTTTGCTGTCCGAAAATTGCGTATCCGCAAAAAAAAAAAGGATGACGTCCGTATAGCATCCTTTTTTTTGCGGATCCATTGTAACGATGCCTATCCTTGTCCGCAAAGCGGACAAGAATAGGACATGTTCTATTTATTTTTATTTTTTTAGTGGGGCTACGGAACGGAGCAACGGATGCGGACAAGTGAATAGGTCCGCAACCCGAGCCGCAAAAAATGCGGAACCAAACCACGTTCATGTGCATGTAGGCTAAGCCTCATTCACACGTCAGTGACTTCCATCAGTGATTGTGAGCCAAAACCTGGATTGGAGCCTCCACAGACATAAGGTATAAGGCCTATTGCAGACGACCGTATGGCTTTTTCAGTGTTTTGCGGTCCGTTTTTCACGGATCCGTTGTTCAGTTTCTGTTCCGTTTTTCCGTATGGCATATACAGTATACAGTAATTACATAGATAAAATTGGGCTGGGCATAAAATTTTCAATAGATGGTTCCGCAAAAAACGGAAGACATACGGATGCATTTCCGTATGTGTTCCGTTTTTTTGCGGACCCATTGACTTGAATGGAGCCACGGAACGTGATTTGCGGGCAGTAATAGGACATGTTCTATCTTTGAACGTAAATACGGAAACGGAATGCATATGGAGTACATTCCGTTTTTTTTGCGGAACCATTGAAATGAATGGTTCCGTATACGGAACGCAAAAAACGGCCAGTAAACGGTTGTGTGCAGGAAGCCTAAGGGAAAGATCTGCTCCTGTTCTGTGTTTAGAGCCGCACCGGGTTTTGGTTCACAATCACTGACATGTGAATAATGCCTTACCAGTTGGGGGTATGTCCCTGAACAGTCTTACACTGGTGGCGCTGATTGGATAGTATCAGAGTAACATCCAGCTGGACCTTCATTGCAATCTACTAGCAATTTATTCATAACTTCTAGTAGGAATAATAAAGGAATGACACAACCTAAAAACAGATGCTCCAGAATTGTCATATGCAACAGACATGTCAGGAGAGGGGACGGCTCCTCTTTTGCTGTTTCTGTAGCTTATGTCCCCGAGAATATTATAAGCCAAATGACACAAAAGCCGACATCCAGGACCTTCTGTTGTTGTACGTGGTTAAGTTGTTACAAAATATGATAGATATCTCCCTTTCACCTTAATGGAGAGTAACACAATCAATAGGAAGCCGTACCGACTCGGTTCTGCTCCACCAGATGTAATTGAAAAGTGACTCAAGCAGAAATTTAAAGTGGTTTGAGGTGTATTTTCGGCTTTTGATTTGGAGGTGGATTAAGTCTTAGAGGCTGAAGTAGGTATGATTGGATATACAAGTTCATTTTGATCACGTGCTGCAGATGAAGGACTATAGACGCCAACCGGAGGCAAAAAGTCTATTGACCCATTCTTCATCTGGGAAGCTGGACATCATGATTGCACTGAATGTAAAGGGGCCATTCATGCGGCGGATTTTGACAGTGCCTGCCGTGGACCCTCTCGTGGCTTGAATAGAGTTAAAGGGGTTGTGTCATGAAACATATTCTACATTTTTCAAACCGGCACCTAGATCCGAATACTTTTGTCATTGCATGTAATTAAACATTTAGTATAGTCGATGAGTTATTCACTGAAATCTGTCTGTATAGCGTTCTTTTCCTTTTTTCTCCGTCCTAGTGATTGGCGCAGTGGTTGGATGCAGCGGTCACCAATGTGTGCTGAAATGGAGCAGAACCAGTGGGAGGTGTCGGCATTTTAGTGTTGAAGGCTTGGTAAGGGGAATATTATTTTTTGGGGGGGATTTTAATAGGCAGAATGGTATCTCTCAAAAAAAATAAGAGAACCACCGCGCTAGTGCCACCTATTGAAATGCTTTAGGACAAGGGCAGGTAGCCAAGCCATATATCCATCCACAAGGGTGTTTGTCCCTCCCAGTACAGAGTAGGATTTTAGCAGAGTGAGATGCCTTGGATGTAGCTTAAGGGTGTCTCCTTAAGGAAACCAGCTCTGTATATCTAGGTCCATTTACCTGGCTGCCGGCAGACCCCTCTGGCAGTGGCTTATTGAAATCATAGTTAAAGGTGTTGTCCAACAAAAATTATTCTACATTTTTCAAACCAGCACCTGGATCTGAATACTTTTGCAATTGCATGTAATTAAAAAATTTGTATAGCTATTGAAATATCTGATGAAATGTATCTGTATATCGCCACCTGCTGTTTGTTCTTTTCCTTATTTCTCTATCCGGGTTGCTGAGGTGGTCACACAAGCTCATCTCCATCCTTCGATTGCCTCCAGCTATATATACAGTTAGAAGCTGTGACAGTTAGGCCTCATGCACACGACCGTTGTGTGCACCCGCGGCCGTTGTTCCGTTTTCAGTTTTTTTTCACGGACCCATTGACTTTCAATGGGTCCGTGGAAAAATCGGAAAATGCACCGTTTGGCTTCCGCGTCCATGATCCGTTTTTCCAGTCCGTGAAAAAAATATGACCTGTCCTATTTTTTTCACGGACAACGGTTTACGGACCCATTCAAGTCAATGGGTCCGTGAAAAATCACGGATGCACACAAGATAATCGTCCGTGATCCGTGTCCGTGATCCGTGTCCGTTTTTCCTATCATTTTCAATGCAAACTTGACTTCGTTTTTTTTTTTCACTTTTCATGTCCGTGGATCCTCCAAAAATCAAGAAAGACCCGTGGAAGAAAAAACGGTCACAGATCACGGAACAACGGAAATCCGTTTTGCCGACCGCAAATAAAAACGGTCGTGTGCATGAGGCCTTGCAGAGATAGACCTGCAGCAGAAAGGACATGTTCCCCTGAGCTCTGATAGGGAGAGAGCTGCAGCAGAAAGGAGATGTCTGCCAAACTGTGATAGGGAGAAAGCTGCAGAAAGTCGTCCCCCTGAGCTGTGATAGGGAGAGAGCTGCAGCAGAAACGAGATGCCCCCTGAGCTGTGATAGGTAGAGAGCTGCTAGAGAAAAGACACACCTCCAAAACTGTTATAGGGAGAGAGCTGCAGCAGAAAATACCGCCCCCCTGAGCTGTGATAGGAAGAGAGCTGCAGCAGAAAAGACCTACCCCTGAGCTGTGATAAGGAGAAAGCTGCAGGAGGAAATACCTACCCCCTGAGCTGTCATAGGGAGAGAGATGCAGCAGACAGGACACAGACACTGAGAAAAGCTGTGCCACTTGAGCTGCCAGAGTGAAATAAATCTAGTAGGGCAATGAATGGATCCATGTGAGGTACAGGGCTGGTTCTAGATTTATTAGAAGGAGACTGTCATGTACTATATGATGTCTGATTTTCCTTTTCTACATTAATCATGGAATAATCCTTTAACATAGCACAGATTCGGGGTCAGCAACCTCTGGCACTCCAGCTGTGGTGAAATTGCACCTCCTGACATGCTCCAGCTGGAGTGGCAGAGGTGGCGGATCCCTGGCATAGAACATGCATTTGCTGTCCTCAACAGCTGGCATTTATTAAACTTATATCAGACAATTTTGCCACATAAATAGCCACAAATGTCTGTGAGGATAGCAGAAAAACACTGCAAATCAACAAACAGATGTAATGTGGTCAGCCGAAATAAATTCCTTTCTCACTCTGAACCATCCTAAGAAATTATGAACTTTCCAGCTGGACTCTGGGCCATAGCTCTTTGAGTAATATTTGAGTAATCCAAAGAGTAATGTGATATAACTGGTAGGGAGAGTACCCCTTCTTAGCTAATAATTTATTTAGTACCCTGTGTAGGACAATTGTTTTGTGCAGGAAAAGCACATAGTTTAATGGATACTTGCAGGATGACAGGCAGAACTGGATGGACAAATGTCTTTTTTCGGCCTTATGTACTATGTTACTATGTTTTTGTTAGAAGGGTCTTCACAAGATAATCTGATCACAAAGGTGTCCCGCTAAGGGCTCTTTCACACTTGCGTTGTTGTCTTCCGGCATAGAGTTCCGTCGTCGGGGCTCTATGCCGGAAGAATCCTGATCAGGATTATCCTAATGCATTCTGAATGGAGAGAAATCCGTTCAGGATGCATCAGGATGTCTTCAGTTCCGGTACGGAGAAAATACCGCAGCATGCTGCGCTTTTTGCTCCGGCCAAAAATCCTGAACACTTGCCGCAAGGCCGGATCCAGAATTAATGCCCATTGAAAGGCATTAATCCGGATCCGGCCTTAAGCTAAACGTCGTTTCGGCGCATTGCCGGATCCGACGTTTAGCTTTTTCTGAATGGTTACCATGGCTGCCGGGAAGCTAAAGTCCTGTTTGCCATGGTAAAGTGTAGTGGGGAGCGGGGGAGCAGTATACTTACCGTCCGTGCGGCTCCCCGGGCGCTCCAGAGTGACGTCAGGGCGCCCCACGCTCATGGATGACGTGATCGCATGGACGCGTCATCCATGCGCATGGGGCGCACTGACGTCATTCTGGAGCGCCCCGGGAGCCGCACGGACGGTAAGTATGCTGCTTCCCCGCTCCCCACTACTACTATGGCAACCAGGACTTTAATAGCGTCCTGGCTGCCATAGTAACACTGAACGCATTTTGAAGACGGATCCGTCTTTAAATGCTTTCAGTTCACTTGCGTTTTTCCGTATCCGGCGTGTAATTCCGGCAAATGGAGTACACGCCGGATCCGGACAACGCAAGTGTGAAAGAGCCCTAATGGAACCTAGGGTGATGGGAGTGATCTATGTACTGACCCCTGATATATTTATACATGGGTATTAGATCTCCCCTGAGTCGTCTTATTTCTAAACCAAATAACCCTAATTTTGATAATCTTTCTGGTACTCTAGTCGCCCATTACCGTAATTACTTTAGTTGCCCTCCTCTGAAACCTCTCCAGCTCTGCTATGTCTGTTTTGTTCACAGGAGCCTAGAACTGTACACAGTACTCCATGTGTGGTCTGACTAGTGATTTGTAAAGTGGTAGGACTGTGTTCTCATCACTGGCACCTATGCCCCTTTTGATGCAACCCATTATCTTATTGGCCGTGGCAGGAGCTGCCTGACACTGGTTTTTGCAGCTTACTTTGCTGTTCACTAAAATTCCTAGGTCCTTTTCCATGTCAGTGTTACCCAGTGTTTTACCATTTAGTAGTATGTACGGGTGACTTGCATTATTCCTTCCCATGTGCATAACCTTACATTTGTCAGTGTTAAACCCCATCTGCCACTTATCTGCCCAAGCCTCTAATCTATCCAGATCCCTCTGTAGCAGTATACTGTCCTCTGCAGTATATATACAGTATACTGTCCTCTGCAGTATATATACAGTATACTGTAAACTGTAGTATATACAGTGCTGCCCATATTTATTCATACCCCTGGTGTACAAGAGGCATTATTGTGGAAAATAAACATTTCTCAGCTTTTATTTACATTCAAGCAAAAAGTGTCCAGTCCAAAATTATTCATACCCTTCTCAATAATCAATAGAAAAGCCTTTATTGGCTATTACAGCAATCAGACGCTTCCTGTAATTGCAACCCAGCTTTTTGGAGGTCTCCACAGGTAATTTTGCCCATTCATCTTTAGCAATGAGCTCCAAATCTTTCAGGTTGGAGGGTCTTCTTGCCATCACCCTGATCTTTAGCTCCCTCCACAGATTCTCAATTGGATTCAAGTCTGGACTCTGGCTGGGACACTCCAAAACGTTAATGTTGTTGTCTGCTAACCATTTCTTCACCACTTTTGCTGTGTGTTTTGGGTCATTGTCATGCTGAAATGTCCACTGGTGCCCAAGGCCAAGTTTCTCTGCAGACAGCCTGATGTTGTCGTTGACAATCCTCATGTATTGCTCTTTTTTTATGGTGCCGTTTACTGTGATTAGGTTCCCTGGTGCATTGGCTGAAAAACCCCCCCAAAGAATGACTGGGGTACTGGTTATGTTCACTCGACCCTTCTCCCCCATTAACCCTAACTCGCCCACCCCCTTACATTCCTAAATTCCCACCTTAATTCAATAATGACACAGACACCACATTTTGGATTAATTTGGCCACAGCAGCCTTTTATTAACAAACATACAAAAATAACCTTTTTCTTAATACCAACATTATTAACCTGTACCAAATGTTCAGTCACCGAGGGGGAGGTCCTTGAAGCCCCAAAACCACTGAATAACCATCCAGCCGTTAACCGCTGGCTCGGAGGCACCCCTGCCGGCTCACCCCAACATTTAAGCCACAGCCGCCCACCAACCAATGGGAGTCCAGCCCCCACCGTGGGGCCCTCCCATCCTCATCACCTGATAAACTCACCGACTCCAAGGACCTCCCACCGCCACAGACGCATCGGCTTGACCCCTTAAGCCTGTGCGTCCCTCCACACCCGCACAGCAATCTCCATTCCCTCCTGCAACGCTAAACACCACATGTCCAAACCCAGAGCATTGAGATGTACCCCGTCACTACGCTAAAACCCCCCAACCCCTTTCTTAAGCTCCATGTGTCGAATCGACAAGGCCCCATTCTTAGACATAAACCTGCCAATAGCCCTATTAACTTTCACTCTGGCCTTGCTGATACCGTCAACCGTCAATTTTGGAGGGACGTCCAGTTCTTGGTAATGTCACTGTTGTGCCATATTTTCTCCACTTGATGATGACTGTCTTCACTGTGTTCCATGGTATATCTAATGCCTTGGAAATTCTTTTGTACCCTTCTCCTGACTGATACCTTTTAACAATGAGATCGCTCTGATGCTTTGGAAGCTCTCTGTGGACCATGGCTTTTGCTGTGGGATGCGACTAAGAAAATTTCAGGAAAGACCAACTAGAGCAGCAGAACTTTATTTGGGGTTAATCGGAGGCACCTTAAATGATGGCAGGTGTATGCTGACTCTTATTTAACGATTTAATGATTTTGAATGTGATTGCTTAATTCTGAACACAGCTACATCCCCAGTTATAAGAGGGTGTGCACACTTATGCAACCACATTATTTTATTTGTTATTTTTTTGTTTTCTTCCCTCCACCTAAAAGATTTCAGTTTGTTTTTCAATTGAGAGGTACAGTTTATAGGTCACATTAAAGGTGGAAAAAGGTCTGAAATGATTTTTCTTTGTCTCATTTTTTTTACAGTACAGAAACCTGACATTTTAACAGGGATGTGTAGACTTTTTATATCCACTGTATATATATTATACTATATACATACAGTATACTGTCCTCTGTAATATATATACACTCACCTAAAGAATTATTAGGAACACCTGTTCTATTTCTCATTAATGCAATTATCTAGTCAACCAATCACATGGCAGTTGCTTCAATGCATTTAGGGGGGTGGTCCTGGTCAAGACAATCTCCTGAACTCCAAACTGAATGTCAGAATGGGAAAGAAAGGTGATTTAAGCAATTTTGAGCGTGGCATGGTTGTTGGTGCCAGACGGGCCAGTCTGAGTATTTCACAATCTGCTCAGTTACTGGGATTTTCACGCACAACCATTTCTAGGGTTTACAAAGGATGGTGTGAAAAGTGAAAAACATCCAGTATGCGGCAGTCCTGTGGGCAAAAATGCCTTGTGGATGCTAGAGGTCAGAGGAGAATGGGCCGACTGATTCAAGCTGATAGAAGAGCAACGTTGACTGAAATAACCACTCGTTACAACCGAGGTATGCAGCAAAGCATTTGTGAAGCCACAACACGCACAACCTTGAGGCGGATGGGCTACAACAGCAGAAGAGTGAAAATAAAAGAGTCCAATTGCCCCCCGAAACAATGCCAGAACAGGCCAGAAGCACTGAGGTTAAGAAATGATAAGCTCAGAGTCCTGTCTACAAATGCTCGCAGTTTAGGTAAAAAAATCAATGAACTTGGGTCAATAATGGCATCTGAGAATGTAGATTTAGTGGCTGTTACGGAGACATGGTTTAATGAAAGAAATGACTGGGACATAACCATACCAGGGTACTCTTTATACAGAAGAGACAGAGAAGGCAAGAAAGGAGGAGGAGTGGCCCTGTATGTGAAAGATAGCATTAAATCTAACCTAATACAAGTTGGTGAGGCCAACATAGAGTCAGTTTGGGTTACGTTGCAGTTTGCTAACCATGCAGTAACTCGTGTAGGTGTGATATATAGACCACCTGGTCAAGTTAAAGAACTAGATGATCTACTAGTTGAAGAAATAGCTAAAATGACAATGAAAGGAGAAGTTATCATTATGGGAGATTTCAATCTTCCAGATATAAACTGGAAAACCAAAATAGCAAGTTCTACCAGGAGTACAGATATTCTAAATTCCCTACTGGGGTTATCTCTACAACAAGTGGTTGAGGAGCCAACCCGGAGGGAGGCCATTTTGGATTTGGTATTCACAAACGGGGATTCGGTATATGATGTCATTGTAGGCGAAACCTTGGGATCTAGTGATCACCAGTCAGTGTGGTTTAATATAAGAACTGTGAAAGAGTCCCACCACACAAAAACAAAAGTTTTAGATTTTAGAAAAACAGACTTTTCAAAAATGAAATTAGTCATAAATGAGTCCTTATCAGACTGGAACGGATTACATGGAGTCCAGGAGAAATGGGACTACTTAAAAGGTGCATTATTGAAGGCAACAGAAAATTGCATTAGACTTGTCAGTAAAAGCAAAAAAAGGAGGAGACCAATGTGGTACTCAGCAGAAGTGGCCCAAATCATTAAAAATAAAAAGCTAGCATTTTGTAATTATAAAAAACCCAGAGCAATGAAGATAAGGAAATCTACAAGATTAGGCAGAGAGAGGCCAAGCAAGTTATAAGAACTTCTAAAGCGCAGGCAGAAGAAAAACTAGCTCAGTCTATGAAAAAAGGGGATAAGACATTCTTCAGATATATAAATGAAAAAAGGAAATTAAAACAAGGAATAACTAAATTAAAAACAAAGGACGGAAGGTATGTAGAAGAGAATAAAGGGCTAGCCGACTGCCTTAATGAATACTTCTGTTCAGTTTTTACAAAAGAAAAAGGAGAAGGACCTCCACTAGAAAGAATGACTATTAAATCGTTTGATGCATGTATCTTTACAGAGGAAGATGTTCTAAGTTTGCTGTCTAAGGTGAAGACAGATAAGTCACAGGGGCCTGATGAGATACACCCAAAATTATTAAAAGAGCTTAGTGGTGAGCTGGCAAAACCGTTAACAGATTTATTTAACCAATCATTAGTAACAGGAGTCGTCCCGGAAGATTGGAAATTGGCAAATGTCGTGCCCATTCACAAGAAAGGTAGTAGGGAGGAATCGAGCAACTATAGACCAGTGAGTCTGACATCAATAGTAGGCAAATTAATGGAAACCCTATTAAAGGATAGGATTGTGGAACATCTAAAATCCCATGGATTGCAAGATGAAAAACAACATGGGTTTACTTCAGGGAGATCATGTCAAACAAATCTTATAGATTTTTTTGACTGGGTGAATAAAATAATAGACGGTGGAGGTGCAGTAGACATCGCATATCTAGATTTTAGTAAGGCTTTTGACACTGTCCCACATAGAAGACTTATCAATAAACTGCAGTCATTGAGCATGGACTCCCATATTGTTGAGTGGATTAGGCAGTGGCTGAGTGACAGACAACAGAGGGTTGTAGTCAATGGAGAACATTCAAAACAAGGTAATGTTACCAGTGGGGTTCCACAGGGATCTGTACTGGGACCGATTTTGTTTAATATCTTCATAAGTGATATTGCAAAAGGCCTCGCTGGTAAGGTTTGTCTTTTTGCTGATGACACAAAGATATGTAACAGGGTTGATGTTCCTGGAGGGAAACGCCAAATGGAAAAGGATTTAGGAAAACTAGAAGAATGGTCAGAACTCTGGAAACTGAAATTTAATGTGGATAAGTGCAAGATAATGCACCTGGGGCGTAAAAACCCAAGGGCAGAATATAGAATATTTGACACAGTCCTGACCTCAGTATCTGAGGAAAGGGATTTAGGAGTAATTATTTCAGAAGACTTAAAGGTGGGAAGACAATGTAATAGAGCAGCACGAAATGCCAGCAGAATGCTTGGATGTATAGGGAGAGGTATAAGCAGTAGAAAGAGTGAAGTGCTTATGCCGCTGTACAGAACACTGGTGAGACCTCACTTGGAGTATTGTGCGCAGTACTGGAGGCCATATCTCCAGAAGGATATAGATACTCTAGAGAGAGTTCAGAGAAGAGCTACTAAACTAGTACATGGATTGCAGGATAAAACTTACCAGGAAAGGTTAAAGGACCTTAATATGTATAGCTTGGAAGAAAGAAGAGACAGAGGGGATATGATAGAAACTTTTAAATACATAAAGGGAATCAACTCGGTAAAGGAAGAGAGCATATTTAAAAGAAGAAAAACTACCACAAGAGGACACAGTTTTAAATTAGAGGGGCAAAGGTTTAAAAGTAATATAAGGAAGTATTACTTTACTGAGAGAGTAGTGGATGCATGGAATAGCCTTCCTGCAGAAGTGGTAGCTGCAAATACAGTGAAGGGGTTTAAGCATGCATGGGATAGGCATAAGGCCATCCTTCATATAAGATAGGGCCGGGGGCTATCCATAGTATTCAGTATATTGGGCAGACTAGATGGGCCAAATGGTTCTTATCTGCCGACACATTCTATGTTTCTATGTTTCTATGTTAAGACCCCACCGGGTACCACTCATCTCCACTACAAATAGGAAAAAGAGGCTACAATTTGCACGAGCTCACCAAAATTGGACTGTTGAAGACTGGAAAAATGTTGCCTGGTCTGATGAGTCTCGATTTCTGTTGAGACATTCAAATGGTAGAGTCCGAATTTGGCGTAAACAGAATGAGAACATGTATCCATCCTCTGATGGCTACTTCCAGCAGGATAATGCACCATGTCACAAAGCTCGAATCATTTCAAATTGGTTTCTTGAACATGACAATGAGTTCACTGTACTAAAATGGCCCCCACAGTCACCAGATCTCAACCCAATAGAGCATCTTTGGGATGTGGTGGAACGGGAGCTTCGCGCCCTGGATGTGCATCCCTCAAATCTCCATCAACTGCAAGATGCTATCCTATCAATATGGGCCAACATTTCTAAAGAATGCTATCAGCACCTTGTTGAATCAATGCCACGTAGAATTAAGGCAGTTCTGAAGGCAAAAGTGGGTCCAACACTGTATTAGTATGGTGTTCCTAATAATTCTTTAGGTGAGTGTGTGTATATATATATATATACCGTCCTCTGTAGTATTCCTATATATATATATATTATACCATTCTCTATACTATATATCTATCTATCTATCTATCTATCTATATATATATATATACTATCCTCTGTAGTGTGTGTGTGTATATATATATATATATATATATATATATATACAGTACAGACCAAAAGTTTGGACACACCTTCTCATTCAAAGAGTTTTCTTTATTTTCATAACTATGAAAATTGTAGATTCACACTGAAGGCATCAAAACTATGAATTAACACATGTGGAATTATATACATAACAAACAAGTGTGAAACAACTGAAAATATGTCATATTCAAGGGTTCTTCAAAGTAGCCACCTTTTGCTTTGATTACTGCTTTGCACACTCTTGGCATTCTCTTGATGAGCTTCAAGAGGTAGTCCCCTGAAATGGTTTTCACTTCACAGGTGTGCCCTGTCAGGTTTAATAAGTGGGATTTCTTGCCTTATAAATGGGGTTGGGACCATCAGTTGCATTGAGGAGAAGTCAGGTGGATACACAGCTGATAGTACTACTGAATAGACTGTTCGAATTTGTATTATGGCAAGAAAAAAGCAGCTAAGTAAAGAAAAACGAGTGGCCATCATTACTTTAAGAAATGAAGGTCAGTCAGTCAGCCGAAAAATTGGGAAAACTTTGAAAGTAAGGGCTATTTGACCATGAAGGAGAGTGATGGGGTGCTGCGCCAGATGACCTGGCCTCCACAGTCACCGAACCTGAACCCAATCGAGATGGTTTGGGGTGAGCTGGACCGCAGAGTGAAGGCAAAAGGGCCAACAAGTGCTAAGCATCTCTGGGAACTCCTTCAAGACTGTTGGAAGACCATTTCAGGGGACTACCTCTTGAAGCTCATCAAGAGAATGCCAAGAGTGTGCAAAGCAGTAATCAAAGCAAAAGGTGGCTACTTTGAAGAACCTAGAATATGACATATTTTCAGTTGTTTCACACTTGTTTGTTATGTATATAAGTCCACATGTGTTAATTCATAGTTTTGATGCCTTCATAGTCATGAAAATAAAGAAAACTCTTTGAATGAGAAGGTGTGTCCAAACTTTTGGTCTGTACTGTATATACAGTATACTGTCTTTTTATTTTAATTACTTTACATAGTTTAGTGTCATCTTCAAAAATTGGTATTTTACTGTGCAAACCTTCTACAAGATCATTAATAAATATATTGAAGAGAATAGGGCTCAATTTTGACCCGGTGGTACTCCCCTAGTGACGTTGACCCCTCCAATACTGACCCCTGTGGTACCCCACTGGTGATGGTGACCCCTCCAATACTGACCCCTGTGGTACCCCACTGGTGATGGTGACCCCTCCAATACTGACCCCTGTGGTACCCCACTGGTGACGGTGACCCCTCCAATACTGACCACTGTGGTACCCCACTGGAGACACGGACCCCTCCAATACTGACCCCTGTGGTACCCCACTAGAGACACTGACCCCTCCAATACTGACCCCTGTGGTACCCCATTGGTGACAGTGACCCAATCTGAGTATACATGTGCTTACAGAATGCCTCAGGTATTGCAAATAGCCACAGCAGTATACAGCATTTTGCAGCATGGGGCCCGTTATTCCATTAATAATGTGTAGAGTTGGCATTCAGTGCAAGAAGCGGGCTTACTGCAAATCTGTTCCCGTGATTTATCGAATTTCCCGTCCATTGGAAGCACTGAAGGTGACTATTCCTGATATTGTCTGTGGCAGCGGTATTCTGGGAACATACCATGAATAATGCATATTAAGGCACACGTAGCTTTTATGGAGCAGAAATCGCAGGCCTATTTACAAGACATCTGCTGTATATAAAACGTGTTAAAGCCTGCCTGCGAGTCTGTGTGCTCAGTCTGCGGGCAGGTTAACACGCACACAGTAGGGAGAAGCAGGCAGTTAATAGCTACGATCTGACAGCTCGTACATTCACATAACCATGGTGGCGTTCTCATTTAAAGCCAGCTCCCCGGGGAGCTCTTTGTTTGTTTGCATACCAGCTTGTTTTTGCATAGAAAGGTTACATGAATGACACACGCGCTGGAGTAAAATGCGAGCGCATCAAGCTGTCGGCGCTCCAAAGGGTAGAACAAAGATGGAAGATGCTAGATAAAAACTTTTTTTTATCTTTTTGTCATGAAGATTTTTTTTTTATTGAGGTTTATGGTCATTTTGCTGCCATCCCAGTAGAATATGTTATGACCTGATAGTCTAAAATGGGGAGAGCACCACACCCCGTCATGTCTACATGGAGCATGTGTAATTCCACAAATTGTTAGTAGACATAAGGGAGTTTATTTTCACATGGATTTCTGTATGGAACATGTCAGTATTCTGCAGGGATGGACTGGCCGTAGACCCTACAGGGAAATTTACCGGTGGGCCAATGCCCAGGAGGACGCTTAACCCCTCCTTACTGCAGCTGGACCAGTACATAATAATCTGATGCTCTTGGTGGTAATTAATGCTGGGAGAACCAGGTACTCATGTACCATGTCTTCCTAAATTTAATTGGCTTTCCTCAGGATTGTGATACAATTGAATACCGCAGCAAGTCATGGGTGCCCATGGCTCCATATCCTAACTAGAGACAACTGGAAGAGGACAAAGCATGCAGCTATTGATGGCCACCACCAGCCTCAGGCTGAAGTCCCTTGGGCCCATCAAGGAAATTATTCTGAGGGCCCACCCTCTGTGTATATAGGACCACAGAGCTTTGGCCATCGGAGAATCCTCTGGTGGGCCAGACCGACCCTGGCCACCACAGAGGGACAGCTTCTGGGGCAGTATCTAGTGCTGCACTAGTTCTGCCGGGGCGGTAGTTTGTGCTGCACTATGGTATTTGTAACTCCGCCTACTTGAATCAGCCCCATCTACTTGACTTGGCACTGCCTATTTGTGTTGCCCCGCCTTCTATCAATTTGGATCCGCCTACAGCATAGGGCCCAGATTTAGATTGTTTCAGGGTCACTTTAAGTTCCCAGTCTTCCCCGAGTATTCTGCACTGAAACATGTATGTTCTATTGATTTCAATGGCAAATAGATTTCTTGATGTGAATTCCATGCAGATTACATGTCACAGTTTTCCAGTTAATGGGTCAAAATACTGAAGTGGATTTGCCTTCCGCTGCCTCTTCTATTGTAGCGATGTTTCATTGCTGGGTCACAACCAGGGTCAATGGTGAATGCTCAAATACATACTAGAGACCAGCTGATTTCTAGTTTAATGCCACAGGCAGTTTAGTCTGCGGCAATAAATCAGGTCCCTGCTTACACAAGACCACATTTTTGCAGCCCTCAATCCCACCACTCCTGCTGTACGGCTTAGAGCAGGAGGGGTCTACCCTGCAGAGAGCCTGCATCCATTTCATCTAACTTCATCTACAGATGAAACTCGAAAAATTTGAATATCGTGCAGAAGTCCATTTATTTCAGTGATGCAAATTAAAAGGAATTGCCTTAATGCAGCTTAACCCCTTTCGGACACATGATGTACCGGTACGTCATGTGTTGTTCCGATCACCGCCGCCCGGCGGGCGGTATTCGGAACAAGGTGCCTGCTCAAATCATTGAGCAGGCACCTCGGCTAAATGCACGGGGGGGTCCCGTGACCCCCCGTTTCGGCGATCGCCGCAAACCGCAGGTCAATTCAGACCTGCGGCTTTTACCTGGTGCGGCGGTGGTGCCATCGGGTCCCCATGGGGCTGTGGGGGGGACCCGATGGCATGGAAGGCAGCGCGATGCCTTCCTGAGGCATCTGCGCTGCCTTCCGGTGAAGAGCCTGTGAGATCCAGCCCCCTGGATCTCACAGGCCCCGGAAGCTGTATGAGTAATACACACAGTATTACTCATACAGCGAATGCATTCCAATACAGAAGTATTGGAATGCATTGTAAAGGAATATACCCCCAAAAGTTCAAGTCCCAAAGTTGGACCAAAAAAAAAGTGAAAAAAAAGTCGAAAAAAAAGTTGGAAAAAAAAGTTTTCCCCCAAAAAAATTAAAAATTTCAAGTAAAAATAAACAAAAACTGCATTTTCCCCAAATAAAGTTAAAAAAAATTGGTAAAAAATAGGGGGGAAAAAAAGTTTACATATTAGGTATTGCCGCGTCCGTATCACATGACCTAACCCCTCAGATGAACACCGTAAAAAATAAAAACTGTGCTAAATAAACCATTTTTTTGTCACCTTACATCAGAAAAAGTACAACAGCAAGCGGTCAAAAAGGCGTTTGCCCACCAAAATAGTACCAATCACCTCATCCCGCAAAAAATGAGCCCCTACCTGAGACAATCGCCCAATAAATAAAAAAACTAATGCTCAGAATATGGAGACACTAAAACATCATTTTTTTGGTTTGAAAAAAGCTGTTAGTGTAAAACTTACATAAATAAATAAAAAAGTATACATATTAGGTATCGACCAGCTCTATAAAAATATCACATGACCTAACCCCTCAGATGAACACCGTAAAAAATGTAAAATAAAAACTGTGCTAAATAAAAAAAAATTGTCACCTTACATCACAAAAAGTGTAATAGCAAGCGATCAAAAAGTCAGACGCACCCCAAAATAGTGTCAATAAAACCGTCATCTCATCCCGCAAAAATCATACCCTACCCAAGGTAATCGCCCAAAAACTGAAAAAATTATGGCTCTCAGAATATGGAAACACTAAAACATGATTTTTTTTTGCTTCAAAAATGAAATCATTGTGTAAAACTTACCTAATATGTATACTTTTTTTTATTTATGTAAGGTTTACACAATGATTTCATTTTTGAAGCAAAAAAAAAGAGCCATCATTTTTTCAGTTTTTGGGCGATTACCTTAGGTAGGGTATGATTTTTGCGGGATGAGATGACGGTTTTATTGGCACTATTTTGGGGTGCGTGTGACTTTTTGATCGCTTGCTATTACACTTTTTGTGATGTAAGGTGACAAAAAAATTGTTTATTTAGCACAGTTTTTATTTTAAATTTTTTACGGTGTTCATCTGAGGGGTTAGGTCATGTGACAATATCACATGATCTAACCTGTCAGATGAATGTTGTAAATAACAAAAAATAAAAACGGTGCCAAAACAGCTATTTCTTGTTATCTTGCCTCACAAAAAGTGTAATATAGAGCAACCAAAAATCATATGTACCCTAAACTAGTACCAACAATACTGCCACCCTATCCCGTAGTTTTCTAAAATGGGGCCACTTTTTTGGAGTTTCTACTCTAGGGGTGCATCAGGGGGGCTTCAAATGGGACATGGTGTCAAAAAAAACTGTCCAGCAAAACCTGCCTTCCCAAAACCGTATGGCATTCCTTTCCTTCTGCGTCCTACCATGTGCCCGTACAGCGGTTTTACGACCACATATGGGGTGTTTCTGTAAACTACAGAATCAGGGTATAAATATTGAGTTTGGTTTGGCTGTTAACCCTTGCTTTGTAACCGGAAAAAAAATTATTAAAATGGAAAATCTGCCAAAAAAGTGACATTTTGAAATTGTATCTCTATTTTCCATTAATTCTTGTGGAACACCTAAAGGGTTAACAAAGTTTGTAAAATCAGTTTTGAATACCTTGAGGGGTGTAGTTTATAGAATGGGGTCATTTTTGGGTGGTTTCTATATGTAAGCCTCGCAAAGTGACTTCAGACCTGAACTGGTCCCTAAAAATTGGGTTTTTGAAAATTTCTGAAAGATTTGCTTCTAAACTTCTAAGCCTTGTAACATCCCCAAAAAAATAAAATATCATTCCCAAAATGATCCAAACATGAAGTAGACATATGGGGAATGTAAAGTAATAACTATTTTTGGAGGTATTACTATTGTATTATAGAAGTAGAGAAATTGAAACTTGGAAATTTGCAATTTTTTTACAAATTTGGGGTAAATTTGGTATTTTTTTTATAAATAAAAAATGAATTTTGTTGACTTTATTTTACCAGTATCATGAAGTATAATATGTGACGAAAAAACAGTCTCAGAACGGCCTGGATAAGTCAAATCGTTTTAAAGTTATCAGCACTTAAAGTGACACTGGTCAGATTTGGAAAAAATGGCCTGGTCCTTAAGGTGAAATAGGGCTGAGTCCTTAAGGGGTTAAAATTAGAATTTTGTGAAAAGGTTCAATATTCTAGGCTCAAAGTGTCGCACTGTAGTCAGCTAATTAATCCGTACCCCCTGAGCAAAGGGGACCTGAGATTGTGACTTTGGGGTTTCATAAGCTGTAAGCCATAATCATCCAAATTATAACAAATAAAGGCTTGAAATATCTCGCTTTGCATGTAATGAGTCTCTCATGTGTTAGTTTCACCTTTTAAGTTGCATTACTGAAATAAATGAACCTTGCACGATATTCTAATTTTTCGAGTTTCACCTGTAAATGGTAGCAATATGGTGGCATTTCAATTTAAGGGTTTTAGTGGCATTTTAGTGCTAACTGGTGCCACTGCAGCAGGACTGTAAATGGGGGTAACTGTAGTGACATTGTTAATGGGGGGACTATGGTGGCACTATAATTATGAATACATTAAATGTGGCACAGTGATAGCAATGGTAATGAGGGAACCTTGATGGCATTGTTAATGAGGGGCACGTTTGTGCCATTATTAATAGAGATACTCTGGTGGCACTGTCAATGGGGGAAATTTGGTGGCATTGATGATAGAGGCACTGGAGTGACACTTTGGTGGGATTATAATTGGGGTACTAGGAGGACACTCGTAATGGATATACTTTGGTGGCATTATTAATGGGGTACTAGGAGGACACTGGTAATGAGTACGCTTTGGTGGCATTATTAATGGGGATATTGGAGTGACACTAGTAATGGGTACACTTTGGTGGCATCATTATTGGAGTACTAGGATGACACTGGTAATGAATATACTTTGGTGGCATTACTAATGGGGTACTAGAAAGACAATGGTAATGATTAAGCCATGATGGCATTATTATTTGGGTACTAAGGAGACACTGGTAATTGGTACACTTTGATGGCATTATTATTGGGGTACTAGGATGACACTAGTAATGGGAGAACTTTCGTCACACTGATAATGGAGGCTGTAGGGTGACACTGGTAATGGAAACACTTTGGTGGCATTATTAATGGGGATACTGGGGTGATACTGGTAATTGGTACACTTTGGTAGCATTATTAATGGAAATACTGGGGTGGCACTGGTAATGGGTACACTTTGGTGGCATTATTATTGGTGTACTTGGATGACAATGGTGATGGATACACTTTGGTGGCATTACTAAAGGGGATACTGGGGTTACCCTGGTAATTGGTACACTTTGGTGGCATTATTAATGGGAATACTGGGGTGACACTGGTAATGGGTATACTTTGGTGGCATTATTAATGGGAATACTGGGGTGACACTGGTCATGGGTATACTTTGGTGGCATCATTATTATTGATGTATTTAGATGACACTGGTGGCATTAATGGGGGACATTTTCCTCATAATACTTTTATTATTAATATGGTAACTCTTCAGAACCTTCTACGTTATTTTGGGAGACCTCTGCGACTCCATGGTAGCATAGCCCTGCATTATAAGAGGGGCCGGTGCATGCATCCTTACTTGGAGCAGAAAGCTGAGGAGAATATGGAGAATATTTGTGGGAGAGATATGGGGAATGGCGGCTGGAGTTAACAAAGTGTAACATTTGATTTGGGTTGTTTTAACAAATATAAAGAAATGTAATAAAGTAACAGAAAACAGCATTGATTGTGGAGCAGGATATTAAGCCGCGTCCATTGTTTGATTTAGCAATGCTGCCGCCAGCAAGCATCCAACATACTGGAAACAAATACTATCGGACTTCCTGAGTCGGACATCGCTGTCGTTATTATTGGGATTTCTGGACCGTGGTTCACAGATTTATCGATGTTATTGGCTTTTGTTCACATTGCAATATTCTTACTGATCTCAGACATTGCCTCGTTTGTTTGCAAATCATTTTTTCTCTGCATAAAACTTAACTTGCATAAAATTAAATTTTTGTAATTTTACTAAAATGTATGAAAGGGGTTCTCCAAGATTAAAAAAATATATATAGCTTCATGCAGAGAATGTAATTAAATACATAAATGAGGGGAGTTCACATCAGCGTTTCACTTTCAGTTTTAGCTGAAATCTGTTCAAAAGCATTCCGTTTTGATCCGTCCTCATGGAATTCAATAAAAAACAAAAAAAAAAACGGAAAGCAGCATTCCGTCAGGTCTGTTATTTTGGACAGAAAAAATAACGGAAACCTGACGGAATGCTGCTTTCTGTTTTTTTTTTCTTTTTTGTATTGAACTCTACGAGGACAGGTCAAAATAGAATGCCTTTAAAGTGTTCAGTTTTACTTTCCATTTTAGTTATTTTACGTTTTATTCACACTTGAACGGATTGCTAAAACGGAAAGTAAACGCTGATGTGAGCTCCCCCTCACCAGTGCTCACCTGCTTGACATTCCCCATCTCCAGCAGTCTTTGCTTATCTGTCCTGCAGTGATGACATCATGCGCATCCCATGCGACCGTTGCAACCAATCGCTGACCTCAGCGGTCTTGAATGCAGTGATCGGCTGAAGCGGTCATATGTATGTCCAGAAGTTCATCATTGCAGAGGAATAAATAAAATCGGTCTGGGACCTTACAGAGCTTATTTCATGGTACAAAATTAATAAAATGGCCTGCATCTAAGGCTACTTTCACACTCGCGTTTTGGGGCGAATCCGTCATGGATCTGCAAAAACGGATCTGTTACAATAATACAACCGCATGCATTCGTCATGAACGGATCCCTTTGTATTATCGGTAACATAGCCGTCATGAACTCCATTGAAAGTCAATGGGAGATGGATCCGTTTTCTATTGTACGAGATTGTGTCAGAGAAAACGGATCGGTCCCCCATTGACTTACATTGTGTGGCAGGACGGATCCGTTTGGCTCAGTTTCGTCAAGCGGACAGAAAAATGCCGCAGGCAGCATTTTGGTGTCCGCCTCCATAGCGGAATGGAGACGGGAACGGAGGCAAACTGATGCATTCTGAGCGGATCCTTTTCCATTCATTAGGGCAAAACTGATCCATTTTGGGCCGCTTGTGAGAGCCCCTGACGGATCTCACAAACGTTAAGCCAAAACGCCAGTGTGAAAGTAGCCTAACCTCCACTAGCGGGAGCTTATTGAAGACAGATTGGTTGCTGACTTCAGTGTGTACTGTATACATGTGTTTCAGTGAGCGCCACCTAGTGGTAGTTAGAGGCAGGCAGAATTTTACCATTTAGCTCTACGGCTGCGTACAGTGAAGCAGTATTTTTTTTGCCAGTAAGGATGGACGCATCTGTATCTATCATAATGGCTATCTATCATAAATGCACATGTAAGAAGATGAGCATGTGAAAAGATTATGGGGGAAGCACCGATGTGCGAAGAATCAAACTGCTGCACTTGTGACTTGTTCCACAGCTGGTGGAGCATCACAGAAGAGATTGTAAAGGAATGCAATGTCCCTGGTGGTTAGCAGCTCCTGGATGATGAGAGACTTGTATAGGCCAATTGACAAGCTACAGGTACAAAATGATTATGTGAATCCGTTGGATCTCTGTTACAACATACGGAAGGGCAAATGGTGGACCAACTACAAATTGGCGTGGTATTAAAAAGCAGGAAGTGCTCAACCCCATATGCAGTGGTGCATCTATACCGGGGGGGCAGATCCTGCACTTGTGGCCCGTTGCTTATGGCAATCCCCAGCAAAAATGCATACAATGGAGGATGCCTGCAGCGGACCACAAGTACCACAATGGACATCCTACACAAGATAGCAATTGTGTGGATGTGATAAGCAGTCAAAATAACATAACAAAAACAAAGACAGGTGCACTCTGCGGTCTTACTAACCCTCGTACTGGTGTAAAGTTTAGAATTAGCCAACATATCCTGCTTGGAGGACATGTCTGAGCCCGAGCACCGCGCCAAGGTTTCTCAAGTAGCTCGGGTAATGGTGGACCAACATATATATACGGTGGGTGTTCACAATAACCAATCCACTAAGGGTAGGTTCACACTCGCGTTAATCAGACCCATTCAGCGTCAGACCCTATTAAATATAACAGGATCTGGGGCGAACCTTGGGCTGGGTTTCGGCCAGCCCCCAAAAAAATCATGCATCCAGTGTTTTTTTCTGGCTGAAAACCAGCACTTATTCCAGAAATCAACCAAACACCCACTGGATCCCATTATATCAATAGGATCCAGGGGTGAACAGCACCAACCGGCTAGGCTAGACCATGCAGTTAACTCTGACAGGCTGTTCTCTGCTGGACCAGACTGGACCAGATCAGGTAAACGGAGGCATGAACCTACCTTTACATAGCACTGTTCCCATCAGTTTAAGGAGTGATCCAGTTATGACCTGTGTTTAATGAAACGCTCGTTAGCGATGATCTTGCGGTGTAAATGCACCGCCGCAGCACAAAAGATCATCGTTTCCCGGTGGCAGATTGTACTGTGTAAACTACGAGGCAGTATGGGGAAGAGCGACGCCATTAGTGATCTCTCCTCCCCATACTGTGGAGGAGCTGGATGAGATCCACTAGCGATCTTCCAATTGTCCGGAAGGAACGACTTCTTCCCGACAATCTGCTAGATCCTCGCCCCATGTAAAGGCACCTTAGGGCTCTGTACTCAACTGGGTACTATGTTACAGCCATGACCCTACTTTATTGGGACTCCATTGAAGTTCGGGATGTACATTGAGGTCTCTCTTCCATGCCTTGGTTAGTGGAGGAGATTTTGTATGGACACTGGCTGTGCGGACCTCTCAGCGGGATATAGGCTGCTGTTTATGACGGCCTGTAGTCTGTTAATAGACTTGCAGCAGGGATTAGATTAATGTAAAAAGAGTCCCTTCATGTTATATCCGAATCCACCCAGCAGGGGGCGGTCTCCTAGTGAATTATTCTATGAAATAGTAATGATACAGTACGCTGCCTCGCTTCATCAATCATATGTTATAGCTGTGGTGTGGCCCCGAGGACTGGAATACACCTGCTGAAGTGCCTCATGCAATTAAGGCAGAACATGCATTAAAATAATACATATTCATAAAGGCAAATATGCTATTGACTGATTTAACCTGTAGCGGGTAATTTGCTACAGATCTGTAATTTTTTCTCTCTCCTGCTATAGTGTATTATAGTTTTATTCTTTTCCTCCTAACCTTTTTATATTAAAGGGGGAACTGAAATCCATCTAGATGAGTAGCATTAACGCACACCAGTCAAGCCATCCATTCGTCTCGGTGATGCGAGGCCGCGGATCTGCATGATCAAGTGGATAGATTTGCACTTTTAAATGCTTCTGAAGGTCAAATAATGTAACTGCCTGCTTAATTCTAATGACATAAATTGGCTACAAATGTGTAAGACCTTCTGCCTTGTTACCGGTCTTGCCGATTGTCCCTCCCCAAGAGGCACCCATACCACTTGGCCTTTCAGACAGCCTCCCCCGGACGTGCGGAAGGTATCATCGCAAGGCCTCATTAGCAAAGAAATGACCTTTGATTGGTGACTATCAGACAAAAGGCCCGCGTTCGATTAGCGCAGCAATTTGTTCATTACATTTTGACAAGGACCTAAGACGATTCTGTTATCGAAAGGTCAAGATCTTATCCAGAAGAGCAAAAAAAAAAAGACGCCTGTCATGAAAACTTACCACCAAGACTAATAAACAGCACAGGAACTGGGGGCTCGTGGGACGGCTCTGCCGTATTCCCAAGTTTTTAGGTTAAAGGGGTTGTCCAGGACTAGTAAAATATGGCTACCTTCTTCCAAAAACAGCCCCACACGTGTCCACAGTTTGTGTACGCTATTACAGCTTACCCCTATCTATTTCAATGGAGCTAATCTGAAATTTCAGGCACAACCGATGGATAGGTGCAGGGCTCTGTTTGGAATAAAGCAGCCCTCCGGGACAACCCCTTGATTTGGAGGTCCTTTTTTATTTTACATGCCATTATATATATTTTTTTAAATCCTAAAATCTTGCAACTTTCACTGTGGCCACTGAGTCCAACAATAGGCTGACACTTCCTGCTTTGTAGAGATCACTTTTCAGCAGTCATTTCATTATCATCACAGTCAAGATTACACTGAAAGGTAACAACTCTATATTGATAACACCAGATCCACCATTCACAATAGATGATAGTCACAGCTTATAAACTCCCCCTCCCTGCACAATGACATCTACACTAGCCACAGGGCATGTCTGCAACACTCCCCCGTAGAAGCCAACAAGTCATCTCCAGACTATAGGTTGTTATGGTCTATCTGGCTGCTGTAAAACATATCTAAATGCTGTTAAGTCATGTACATAACATTAAAATAATCTCCAGAAACAAAAAAAACAGATAGAAAGAAAAAAGGGAGTATGTTTCACTATCTGATTTTAATTAGTAATATATATACATTGCCTTTAAATCACACATGATACATTTCCCCCCTTAAAAATATGGAACTTGCTGCTGACAGCATATTGCCCGACACCTCTATATAGATAACACAGGATTCGCTATTCACAATAGGTAACGATCACAGCTTATCTACTCCCCCTCCCTGCACAATGACCTCTACACAGGTCACAGAGCATGCCCACAACACTCTCCCAGACTATGGGTTCCTATGCTCCATGTGGCTGCTGTAGAGCCTATCCCTAAGGCTGGGTTCAGACCTGAGCGTCTTTGATATGCGCGTTTAACGCGCGTTTTTGACGCGCGTTTTTGACGAGCGTTTTTTGCAATAGTAAACGCGCGTTTGACGCGCGTTTGTGTGATTGACTGCAATGTCCTATGGCCACAAACGCGCGTCAAAACGCCCCAAAGAAGCTCAAGTACTTGTTTGAGCGTAGGGCGTTTTACAGCGCGTTTTTCAGCGCTGTAAAACGCTCAAGTGAGAACCAGGGCCATAGGGAAGCATTGGTTTTCATGTGATGAGCGTTTTACAGCGCGTTTGAACGCGCTGTAAAACGCTCAAGTGTGAACCCAGCCTAACACTGGGTTCAGACCTGAGCGTATTTGATATGCGCGTTTAACGCGCGTTTTTGTCGCGCGTTTTTGTGCGCAGTTTTTGTCCATAGTCAACGCGCGTATTACGCGCGTTTGTGTGATTGACAGCAGTGTCCTATGGCCGCAAACGCGCGACAAAACGCCCCAAAGAAGCTCAAGAACTTGTTTATGCGTCGGGCGTTTTTCAGCGAGTTCGAACGCGCTGTAAAACTTGAAAATGTGAACCAGTCCCATAGGGAAGCATTGGTTTGCATCGGTTATGCGTTTTACAGCGCGTTCGAACGCGCTGTAAAACGCACAAGTGTGAACTTAGGGTATATGCTGTTAAGATGACGCCCTCATAGTTGTGTACATAAAATATGAAGAAAAAAAAAAGAATATGTTTGACTATCTGGTTTTAAATAGTCAAAAATATGGATCATGCATTCCCTTTAAATCACACATGATAATATTCCTTCCTAAAACCTAAAAATATGGAAATTGCTGCTGACAGCATATCGCCTCAAATTAATTTATAGACAAGACAGGAAAATGCTTTGTGCCGTTCCTTTCTGTGTTTCCCTGAACTAATTATCAGAGCCAAATTCTCGGAAATAATTAGATTTTGTGTTGCCGGATCGAGATACTTGCACGGAAAGTAGATCTTATCAGAGAAATTTAACAAAGCTATGTAGGACAGCAGGAATGCACCGGAGCGCGCGTCCCACTGTTTTATATACTGCAAAACGGCTTCAAATAACTTCCCTCGGCTTTTATCGAGATGTGACTCATATTTCAGCAAACGCTTCAAAACCAGGAGAATTAGGGCCCTTCATCCCTTTGCTTTCGGAACGGAGGAGATGAGGTAAATTCATCACCCAGCTGCACCGCTCACATGTAAAATTAATGGGCCTCCTTGGAATTGCATTTCATTAACTAATATTTAATTACAATTTTACAATATAAATTAAACGTTCATTAAAAAATCCTCTCCTTCAGAGTTTCTGGATGGTCGTCTTAACCGAGAAGGATTACAGGGTATCCCTGCTTGCCACTGGCCCAGATTCCTTAAAGGGATGTTCTATTTCAGGAAATTAAGCCTTTTTTTTTCGTTGTATGACACCAAGTTAAAGGGGGTGATCGGACGTAGTAGTAACCCAGTAGGATTACTGCAAAGGGTTAATTATTGCCAAAGAGTCAAAGGAGTTGTGCAGCAATATATTGATGACCTGTAATCAGGATAGGTCATCGATATCAGATCTGCAGGGTCCGACACCTGGCACCCCTTTAAAGAGGAGGCTAGCGCAGCTTTTAGTTCAGTACACTGCCGTCATCGCGGAAGTTTAATGACAAGTACTTGCTCCAGGAGTCAATGATTCATTCAAGTCAGTGTAAGGGGCCAGTCACACATCCGGAACGCGTTTTGCGGATCCGCAAAACACGGACACGGCAATTTTGCGGACATCACATCGCCGGCACTAATAGAATATGCCTATTCTTGTCCGCAATTGCGGAAAAGAATAGGACATGGTTCTATTTTTTTTTAAGGAACGGAATTGCGTACCCGGAAGTGGAATGACTGGGTCCGCAATTTTTACGGAACTAAATTGCAGACGTGTGAATGGACCCTAAATGGGACTGAGCTTCACTCAGGCCATGTGACCAATGAATGTTACGTCAAGAGGCCGCAGCGCTCACCGGAGCACCACGGCCACTTCGTACAGCTGATCAGCAGGAGTAGCGGGAGTTGGACCCCTCGACGATCTCCTATTGATGACCTATCCTGAGAATAGGTGTTCAGTATCCAAATCCTGGAAAAACTCTTCAATTTGCATACTTAGAGGGTGAGGTATCAAATGTTCCGCGCCAGAAAAGTGTTTTTATCAGCGGAGTAGGCATATGCGCCAAAATTATGTTATTTTTATTGTGGTTGGCGCCATACCCGGCAGTTTATATTTACTAAGGGGCGGACATTTGCTACATGGACGGAGCTACATTTGTCATTGCAACTTTTTGCAAAAAGTCACAAGTATACTGCCATCCCCTGCTGGATCCTTCGTAATAAACGTGACGAGACTTTGAGCTGAAAACTCCACAGACATTTTGTGCAGCAAATAAAAATAAAAAATTGATACGCAATATTTTGTAACTGACTTCAAACCAAGAAGACACTTCAAAAACAAAATGCAAAAAGTTGCATTACTAATACACCCCCCTTTTAGCCTTAGACTTCATGCAAATTTTTCATCCGTTTGCTGTCCACAATTTTTGAGGATGGCAACATGGAAGGTATCTTTTGCGGATTCGTTGTTTGCGGACCGAAATGCGGACACGGCTGTATGGATGGTTATAACATTTTTTTTTTTTCACGTATGTAAAGCGGGCTTCAAAAAAGATTCACAGTGAAAAGTGAGGCCAAACTATAAATCGCCAAACAGGAGTTTACAGGACATGAAAAATGGGAGACATTAGACTTTTACTCTACGGCAATAACAAACACTAATTAGTTATAAAGCGGCGGCTCGTGCAGCCATTAATCCATAATACATACTAACATTATATAGCGAGCATACTGGGGAATGGGTAGTTAGAATCTGTAATAAGCGCTTTCAATCTCTAGAGGTAAATAATGGCGTTATCCCCATAATCTCCCCACTATAATAGGCTGGTTCTTAAAGGGATTGCATAAACACTGCACATCATCTGTTTACAGAATTACTGGTGCGCCATAAATTCTAATATTCAAATCTGTTGAAAAAATATATATATATAGAAAACGTATAGAAAATTTTATAGAGCTGCAGTACCTATTTGTAACTAACAGTGGCGCTATGTGGCAGAGCTTGCATTTCCAAAGATATTTAGGGGCACATTTATTAAGACCAGCTTTTTTAGATGCCAGTCTTAATAAAGCCCTAAGCTGGCGGTATATCCTCCGAAGTTATGAAGAAGCGCCGGCCTCTCCATAACTTCGGCGCATCCAGCGCCAGTTCTAAATGTAAACCAGCTTTACATTTAGACCATTTTCTACGCCTAACACATGCGTAGGAAATGATGAATGAGACGGGTCTGCCAGCCTGTCCCCTTCCCCGCCCCTGTCACGCCCACAATTTTAGACCTGAGTGGGACGAAGTCAGAGATAGCACCTGAAATACGCCTAATGAGTCCACCTTAGGCCTCATGCACACGACCGTTGTTTTATTCCGTGTCCGTTGTTCCGTTTTTCGTGATTTTCTGCGGACCCATTGACTTTCAATGGGTCCGTTGAAAACTCGGCTAATGCACCGTTTGTCATCCGCGTCCGTGATCCGTGGTTCCAGTCCATCAAAAAAATATAACCTGTCCTATTTTTTTCACGGAAAACGGTTCGCGGACCCATTCAAGTCAATGGGATCGTGAAAAAACGCGGAGGCACACAAGATTGTCGTCCGCGTCCGTTTTTTTCCTATCATTTGCATGGCAAACTTGACTTAGACTTTTTTTTACTTTCCTTCATGTCTGGTGATCTTCCAAAAATAAAGGAAGACACACGGAAACAAAAACGGAAACGGATCACGGCACAAAGGAACCCCATTTTGCGGAACGGAACACAACAACGGTCGTGTGCATGAGGCCTGAGTCTTTCTCCCACATTTTATTTTACTTTAAAAGGGTTGTCCCATGGTTAAATATTAATTTAATCCTTTAGATCACCCAACACACAAAAAGTTTTTAATCCCCACCCCCCCATACATTTACAGCAGATGTCAGGAATTTACATATGGTGGTAGCTCAGGAGCCGAGCCAGCACCACAGCCGGCGGGTGATGGTTGAGTAATACAGCTGACACTCACGGACAGTGTCAAGAGAGAACTCCGATCATGAACACTGAACCCCTCCGATGCCGCAGTCATTAGAAACCGCAACACCTGAGCAGTTAGCCAGATAGGAGGGGACATCCTCTGACCCACAGATTGGCCCCCACGGCAAAATTAATAGGTTGTCATAGCAGCCTGGGGACTTGTGGCAAAGCTTAAAGGGGTTTTCCGAGACTTTTATACTGATGACCTAGCCTCTCAATAGGTCATCAGTATGTGATTGGTGGGGGTCCGCTGATCAACTGTTTGAGAAGGCACTGGCAGTAGTATTTTTAAAGGTGTTGTCTGAGCTACAGATATCGATGACTTACGCTCAGATTAGCTCATCAATATCCGATCAGTGGGGGTCCAACACCTGGCACCTTCATCAGTCAGCCATTTTAGGTGTTGGAAACTATACAGTGTATGAAACAGAAGCAGAAGGCTCCAAGAGTCCATACAGTGTGCAGATTTCAGTAATGGAGTACTGCAGCTGAACTCTCGCTCACTAGAATGAGAGCTGAGCTGCAGTACCCCACATGGCCACCACACGGTGCATGGAGCTGTCTGCTTCCACTCCGTGCACTCTATAGTTTCCGGGGTGCGGCTACGCAAAACTGCTGATCATAGGGTGCCAAGTGTCAGACCCCTACCAATCTGATATTGATGGCCTATCATCATCATGTCATCAATATCTAAGTCCTGGAAAACCCCTTTAAGGCTACTGTCCCTTGAACAAGAAATTGCAAAATTGTCTATTTATATAAAATAGAAATGAAGAAGACGCAGTTGGAAAGTGTCGGCCATAAAGCCACAATCCCAGGTAACCTAGCAGATCATTTAACGCTTCTATTATGCTGGAGATACGCTGCCGAGCCCTTTTACTTTGCATTAATTATCCATGCCTCAGTAGACGCTTCAGAATTGTAAACTCTATCGAACACGTTATACTCCATTATGATTCTATATACACCGTTTGGCATCTTGCCTCCACTTCCAGAACAGCTCTCCAATCAAAACGAGCGCTTTTCTCAAATCCCCGTTTTTGGCCGAAGTTCCGCTTTAATTACATTAATTGAAGAGACTTGGTTTCACAGCTGGTCACTTGCAGGAGATATTAATAGCGCTCAATCAGCGCTCGCAATCAACGCTCGTTCCTGAAGCTGCCAGTCCAGATCTGCATCGCAAAGGTATTCCACTGATCAATCACACAAAGCAAACAGCTAATTATGCGTAATCTGCAAACATTCCCGGAGTAAAATATCATTCTTATGAGCGATAACATTGATCTTTTCACAGATGTTGGGTCCCCGTTCAGCCATTAAAATCCGATGCCTGCCATCTACGTGTCGCGAGGCGTCTAAATCTAGAAGAATAACTGGTTATAGGCGTCCTGATCCGATGTGGTAGAGCAGCAGGACTCTTCCTGGATGAAGAATATTATAGCACAAGCCATCATTTATAAGGAAATCGGAGATTGTGACAACCTCTGCGACTAAATATTTCCTGTATATAATGGTATAACAGTCCTAGAGCTTTGTTTTGAGAATGTAGCCCCCGCTCCAGTGGTGGGGGGAGCTTGCAATCCAATATGACTTGGCACATGCATGGAAGCAATTCCATATGGAGGTGCATAGACTCCACCACAGATCCCCAACATAGACATCCTGTGTGTCGCCATGTTCTCCCAAAAAAGTAACACGCAAACAATGCTCAGATATTGACCCCCAGATCGGTAGGATCCTACTCCCAACACCACCATCGATCAGTAGTTTCGGACAGCTGTGACACTGGAGATGCAACGACCCCCCGAGGAGCCGGTGTAGAGAATGGGAGTGGTGGTGGCCCTGATGAAGTGTTGTGTCACGGTGTACTCCCTTAGGCCGTTGCTCCTTGGGGATCGGTGCAGTGGAATTATAGCACTGAAGAAGTAGGCCAGAGTTAAGGGTGCAACATACACCTTGAAATATGTACCATAGCAGCAGGTTTTAAGTGCAATTCTTCTCTGGCACCAGCAAGGATATGACGAAAGGTTGGTTGGTGGTATTTTAGTACTTAGGTGATACTGGCCTAGTGGTTATTTGGTGATGGGTGGTTTAGCTGTAGTCCCTCACTTCACAGCCGTGTCTGTAGATGCAGGTGTGGCAGGTGACTCTGCTGTCTAACAGGAGCAGGAGCACCGCAGGTTGCATCCTCTCCTCTCGCTAGACAAGAACTCCTCCTAACAGGAAGCAGTAACAGCCCACTCCTACCAAGAGGACAGGAACAGTAGGGTTTAATCCTGTTCCTGCCAACCTTCCTTGCTGGTAACTATGGCCAGGAACAAAAAGTTAAATGCATAAAATAATATATTAAACAATTTGCAGTACCCCCAGGTCTGGGGTACAACAGTGGACAACGTGTAAGGAGACAGCTCTGTGCACCGAATAGTTTCCAGTGCCGCAGCTAGCCAAAGCAGCTGAACATTGTGGGTGCCAGGAATTGGACCCCACTGACCTGATATTGAAATATCTGCAGCCCGGAGAACCCCTTTAATAATACCACACACTAGTGATGAGCGAAGCATTCAAAAATTCGATTTGGCTGCTTAGCAGAATTTTACAAAAAAAAATTGCTTACTGAGGAATTACTTCATCACTAGTGATGGACGAACATCTGCAAGGACGGTTCGCGAACGCGATCGCGCGAACGCGATCAAATGTTCGCGAACCGCAAGTTCGCAGCGGGTCCCATTCATTTTAATGGCAGGCGAACCTGAAAAACCTTCAGCTCATATTTGCAGCCAAGAAATAATTACTAGAAGTGCAAAAATAGTCCAACAACATGGACAGTGACATACCTGATGTATTATTCGAATTTGCGATCTCCATAAAAAAAAAATTCAATGCGAAATATCGGCAATATAATTTTCGCGTACGCGCATGCGCAAATGCACTATACAGTACCCAAATGCACTATAAAGAAAGTACAGGGTGGGCCATTTATATGGATACACCTTAATAAAATGGGAATGGTTGGTGATATTAACTTCCTGTTTGTGGTACATTAGTATATGTGAGGGGGGAAACTTTTCAAGATGGGTGGTGACCATGGCGGCCATTTTGAAGTCGGCCATTTTGAATCCAACTTTTGTTTTTTCAATAGGAAGAGGGTCATGTGACACATCAAACTTATTGGGAATTTCACAAGAAAAACAATGGTGTGCTTGGTTTTAACGTAACTTTATTCTTTCATGAGTTATTTACAAGTTTCTGACCACTTATAAAATGTGTTCAATGTGCTGCCCATTGTGTTGGATTGTCAATGCAACCCTCTTCTCCCACTCTTCACACACTGATAGCAACACCGCAGGAGAAATGCTAGCTCAGGCTTCCAGTATCCGTAGTTTCAAGTGCTGCACATCTCGTATCTTCACAGCATAGACAATTGCCTTCAGATGACCCCAAAGATAAAAGTCTAAGGGGGTGAGATCGGGAGACCTTGGGGGCCATTCAACTGGCCCACGATGACCAATCCACTTTCCAGGAAACTGTTCATCTAGGAATGCTCGGACCTGACACCCATAATGTGGTGGTGCACCGTCTTTCTGGAAAAACTCAGGGAACGTGCCAGCTTCAGTGCATAAAGAGGGAAACACATCATCATGTAGCAATTTCGCATATCCAGTGACCCCCTTAGACTTTTATCTTTGGGGTCATCTGAAGGCAATTGTCTATGCTGTGAAGATACGAGATGTGCTGCACCTGAAACTACAGATACTGGAAGCCTGTGCTAGCATTTCTCCTGCGGTGTTGCTATCAGAGTGTGAATAGTGGGAGAAGAGGGTTGCATTGACAATCCAACACAATGGGCAGCACATTGAACACATTTTATAAGTGGTCAGAAACTTGTAAATAACTCATGAAAGAATAAAGTTACGTTAAAACCAAGCACACCATTGTTTTTCTTGTGAAATTCCCAATAAGTTTGATGTGTCACATGACCCTCTTCCTATTGAAAAAACTAAAGTTGGATTCAAAATGGCCGACTTCAAAATGGCCGCCATGGTCACCACCCATCTTGAAAAGTTTCCCCCCTCACACATACTAATGTGCCACAAACAGGAAGTTAATATCACCAACCATTCCCATTTTATTAAGGTGTATCCATATAAATGGCCCACCCTGTATATTGGTATATAACACCCCGCTTCAATCAGTTTTTTGGGGGGGCGACTGGTATATCACACCAGTAGAAATGATTTGTTCCAATAACGCTCGTCCCTCTATATACCTGCAGTATCGCAGCAGAACCGCACACAACTGCCGCACAATACAAATGCACTATAACAGGGCTGGCCAACCTGCGGCTCTGCAGCTGTTGCAAAACTACAACTCCCAGCATGCCCAGTCTGCCTACAGCTATCAGCCTACAGCAGGGAATGGTGGGAGTTGTAGTTTTACAACAGCTGGAGAGCCGCAGGTTGGCCAGCCCTGCACTATAATATACTTTCTAACATAGGAAGTATATTATAACATTGTACAAGGAAGGCAATCCATTAGAATATGCATGAAGATAAAATGTAACCTTTAATAATGTTACTATGAGGCTCCATTCACACGTCTGTAAGTGTTTTGCGGATCCACAAAACACGGACACCGGCAATGTGCTGTCCGCAATTTGTGGACCGCACATCGCCGGCACTATAATAGAAAATGCCTAATCTTGTCTGCAATTACGGACAAGAATAGGACATGTTCTATTTTTTGGCGGAAACGGAAGCACAGATGCAGAAGTGCGGATCCGCAAATGCGGATGCAGACAGCACATTCCGGCCCCATTGAAAATGAATAGGTCTGCACCCGTTCCGCAAAATTGCGAAACGGATGCAGACCCATTTTGCGGACGTGTGAATGGAAAAGATATCCCTCAAAATGAAAATAAATTTAATTATTAAAGTTAAGCAAAAAGCATAGATGTGGTCGGCAATAACAAGTGCTCGGCGGCACCAAATCAGAAACCATATGTCCTACCACAATCTGGGGGGTTCCAGTGCACATTGATCAATCCCGGAGGGAAAGCAAAAACCATCTATCCCTGGGCTAGATGATGAGGACAGGGTGGGCAATGAACTGTCCCTGATATTGCCCTACAGGGGGGTGCTATTCTGGCCCTGATAGCCTAACCGCAGACCACCCGCCCTGATAAAAGCGACCCTGTCCGGAACCTTACCCTATATAAGCCCTAGCCCCTAGGCCCCTAACTTTCAGGTGATCACTATATAGATCTATATGTTTTTGACTCATTATAAAAGTATATTATAAGTATATTGCACCCTCTGTGTATCACACATATCGATAGCACGCCTATACTAGTGCTTAAAGTGACTTTTGTGGCCCTATTAGCTAGCGTTTGGTGTCCCTAACAGCCTGTCCCTGCTCCACACAGCAACCTCTCCCTACACTGGCAAAACACTGAATGTAAAATGGCGGCCAGATCAGGTTTATTTATAAGGTAGGGGGTACGTCCATGTGCTGAAATGTCTCAATTGGCTGTCCTGTACCACCTGATGGATGTGTCATGGGTCAAAGTTCTTCACAATGTAAAAGAATATGGCGGGCGTGAATTTCTCCATATGTTCGCCTGTTCGGCGAATCCCAAACACGCAAAGTTTGCCGCGAAATGAGCGCCGGGAGAACCGCAAGGCCATCTCTATTCATCACTTCTTTGTAAGTAGTGGGTGCAATGACAGGGAGCGGTGATCGCGCTGCCCCCCATTCATTGCATCCCTCAGATGCCGCATTCATAGTTGATCACAGCATCTGACATTGATATTACATTGTAACATAAAAACAAACAAAACAAAAAAATCATACTTGCCTCATCCATTTGATTGCGAAGAGCCGCCTGCCGCCATCTTGATTGAAGACCTAGCGCAAAATCTCGTGCGTCCCGTGACGCACAGGATTTCGTGCGATATCTTCAATCAAGATGTTGGTTTGCTCTTCATGCTAAAACGGATGAGGTAAGTATGATTTTATTTATTTTTTCACCGGATCTATTTCCGCTTCGTCTGGATCAATTCGCTCAACACTACCACACACATTGGACCATGCCATGGTCACACGGCCTAGGCACAGCTCAGCCCCATTGAAGTGAATGGGGCTGAGCATCATACCAAGCACAACCACAATGTACGGCGCTGTGCTTGGTGAGCAGAGAGAAGGCCGTGGCACTACTACGAGCGGTGTTTCCTTCTCAAACAACCGGGTGTCGGACCCCCCCACCGATCAGACACTGATGACCTATCCAGAGGAAAGGTCATCTGAAGAAAAGTCACGGAAAACCCTTTTAACTCTGCCTCCCTTACCTCCACCACCTTCATAAAAGCTGAAGCAGACTCCACAGTTTTAGAAGGTATTTTTTTTTTGGAATGTCAAAAGCCAAACTGCTCTCTACGAGATCAACTTTTTTGACTTTAAGTTTCGCAGCCTTATAGTTGAAACTTGGCAGAAATACTGCCAGCTTGTGCAGGGCAAATAGGTCAGGAGAAATAATTTGCAATAAAGGTGAACTGGCAGCTTGAAGATAAACAGCCAGTAAGATAGAGCCAAGAAGAACGCCGGTCATAAGGTAAAAGCCTTATCTGATTTTCTTCAGCACCACAATTAATTCCTGCTGACCTTTCAAATATGTATCTTGTATGTTTTAGAACCTTGAAGAACAGACGCGGTCAGCTCGGCTGGTAAAACGTGAGGAGATGGAAGGAGAGAACAGCGCGTTTTCCTCGGTAGTTCTTGCACCATTCACGTATTTATTTGTCTAATGAGCACATCAATTACTACAGTCATGAGAGGGACAGTCCTGATAAAGGTTATTTCAAGGATGATGGTTATCATCCAGCCTTTATCCCGCAGATCTGTCTTACCGAAAGCATTTGACCTTTTAATAGAATCCAAGAAAACAAGAATAGGGAATAGGAGTTAATTTGGAACTCTATGAATGCAACGGAAAAGATGAAAGAGCATTCAAATCGATAAGAGAACAATAACAGGCTGATGAATGTTTGCACCCAATTTACTCATTTTGCTAACTGGATTTTGAATAGTTTTCAAAGCCCCATATTCTCTCTGTGTGGTGTGAAGTGTGTGTTATTGTGTCCAAACAAAAGCCAGACGGTAATCATTACGGAGCGCTGAAAAGGTCATCTCGTTAGAAATGTCAGCTTTCAATGGAGCGCTGGACTTTCATACCCAAGTATCCAATTAATGGGGCATGCCGAAGTGCATGGAAACGTTGAGGTGACCTGTTAAAAAAAGAATACGGCTAGCGGAGTCTTTGTCGGTGAAAATAGATGCTGATAGATGAACTTGTGGAAGCTTCAAGATAGTTAAAACTTGAAACATACAAAGAATTTTACATTTTACTTGTTCCTTCCAAGCCTGTCCATTATAGACTCAGAAGGAACATTATAAAAAAAAAAAGAATCTCAACTTACAACCTGTTGAGGGGTTATCCAGTATTTTGATATTGATAGCCTGTCCTCAGGAGAGGTCGTCAATATCAGATCAGTGGGGAGGTCCGACTCCGGCTCCAGCTGTTTGAAGTGGAGGAGCTCCAATGAGTGATGTGGCCTCCACACATCTCACCAAGCACAGTCTTGTTCATTGTATAGCAGCTGTGCTTAGTATTGCAGCACAGCCCCCTTCACTTGAATGGGACTGAGCTGCGTCTAGGTCATGTGACTGATGGATATGACATCACGTGCCAAGGAAGTGGCTTATATGCTCACAGAAAGCCGTGGCCTCTTCGAACAGCTAATCGAAGGGGATGCCGGGAGTTGGATCCCCACTGATTTGATATTGATGACTTGTCCTGGGGAGAGGCCATCAATATCAAAATCCTGAATAACGGCTTTAATGTTAAAAGTACAGAGGCTTCCAGTAAAACAACGTATGCATCTGTTTTATAATGGAAGCCTAGAGTCAATGGGATCCACAATATATAGATATATGATGATGATATGCGTTGGGAGAACTTCTTGACATGTATCCTGAATGGACAATGCAAAATGAAGTATTAAAGTAGCCTTTCCAGACAATGGATATTTGGGTGTTCACAGCTTGGAGACCACTCCAGTAAGTATATGCTGTCAATGTCGAGATTGCTCAGTCCCAAAAGTACATGTTGGCATGACAATAGGTGTTCTAGTCTCTGAATAAAGGCAAGGGTTCATTTACTGTAGATACTGTCATTAATAGTCTACCTGTAGTACCATGGTCTAGATGCTTAAAGGGGTTGTCTCATCTGAGACAATGGGGGCATATCGCTAGGATATGCCCCCATTGTCTTATAGGTAAGGGTCTTATATATAGACTAGAGATGAGCAAATTTCTTACGATATGATTCTGGTCAAATTTGGCCGAATCACCCGTCCGGTTTGATTTGGGTGTGAATATAATTCTACCTGAATCAAAAGTGCTCTGATTGCCAGGAAAAGTGTCTCTCTACTGTCCTCAATCCTCCCGGTCAATCATACAAAAATCTGATTCAAATGAAAAACTTGGGTCAAATTTCAGAATTTCAAAATCGTCTGCTGAGGTATAATAAATTAGAAGCTAAAAAGGAATAAATATCAGACAGCATCTACACATGTACTTCACCTGATCACAAGAATGAATTTACATGGAATTGAACTTACCATGGTCCGACTTCCTGCCAGGAGGGAGAGCTCTAAAGAGTTCTTGGGAAAGTTAGCTTAGCAAGCGTGGAGTAAGGGAGCACCCCTGTGAGGATATCTACTCCAGGTCTGAGGCCACCAGAAGAACTGTAAACTATAGCATACAAAGTCAGCAGAGTGACCAGCACTACAGCTATACAGACTCTGCTGCAGGTGAGGGGATAACAAGTTAAGACGCCCATCACCACCGTCCAGGACAGGCACATGCAAAAGCCTGCACTTTACAAATAGACTCCTATAGCTACCAGCATATTGCTGTTCGCTAAGGGAAAATCAGGAGAGAGAGAAGGACTACGGTACAGTACTATTGTTTGCCATCTTGCTTGCCACCCTATCACCCGGATATAGAGGTATTGCACCTTGTACAGATGACAGCTGGATGTACTGTAACTCATCCTTTGCACTCAGTAAAGAAAAAAGTTTGTTGTACTTCTCCATCTGCCTGATCCTTTCACACCACCTTTTCACTGCACTGAACTCCAGGGAATGAAAGCCTGAGGGACTACACCGGCAGAACATCTCATCAGGGCCACTACCACTCCCATCCTTTGTAGCGCCTCCCCAAGGGCTCGCTGCACTTTATATTTGGGGATAATGGTTACTAAAACACTTACTATTGTCAGAGCTAATGTAAGAAAATGTGTAAAAAAAACTATGTAAAGCAACATATCATTATAGGTTTGGAAACTATGAGCACCCAGGCTGAATTATGCATATTCCCGCTCCTTGAATATTCCAAATTTCATGGCAATATTTGGCCATTTTAAGAAAACTATGTATGAACATCTGATCATTGGGAAGTTGTTGTAATAGCTGGATGTCATCATTAGTTTTATTGCAGGGAAGGAATTGAGCATACATTAACTTGATTACTGGATACTGAATACGGCTAAAAGGCAAAAAAATGTTTCTATTGCCAAGGGGTGGGAACATCTGTCAAATTGAACAGGGACTGCTAATGCACATTGTGAATTCTAGGCTAAGCTGGTTTGAATGTGCATTGCCTTGCAAGAGCAAAACGTACCGCCAATTACACACTGATGCCTCTTTAAAAGACCATTAACGATGAAATGCAAGTTTTGCAACTTCATTGTCAATGTTGCCGTTCACAAATGCTATGTATTAACGTTTCTTGGATTTAAATGCAATTAAATAAGAAGAGGAGAAATATTAGGTACATACATACAGGAACTGGTAATTCGCTACAAAAACAAAGTTAGGTTCTGCATTTATGGTTCATATACATGCAAAGCCTTTTGCACTGAATCCATATAGCACTACATCAGAGCCAGACTGGGATTACAAAGCAGCCCTGGCACACAAACCCCACCAGCCCACGTATGATATTGAGTAAAAATAATGTCACGCAGTGCACGGTGTGGCAAATTTTGCTTTACTTGGTTATGCTCCTACATAAATCATAAATAGAAGAAATTAAAATAAAAGTGTAACACAGAAATGTTTAAAGGGGTTTTCCAACATTTCGTTGATCGGTGGGAGTCCTACACCCGGGAACCCTGCCGATCAGCTGTTTGAGAAGGCAAGTGGTGCTCGCAGTAGCTCTGTGGCCTTCTCTCAGTTTTTCCTAGGCCAGTGACAGCACGTTCATCGGTTACATGGCCTAAATGCAGCTCAACCCCATTGAAGTGAATGGGGCTTAGCACGATACCTAGCACAAAGAAGGCTCAACAGCTGATTGGTGGTGGTGCAGGGTGTCGGACTCCCATCGATCAAATACTGATGACCTATTAGCTCTAAAGTTTTGGAAAACTCTTTTAAACACATGGTCAGGGACATACCTTACCTCCCCTACAGCACCACCTTCCTTGATAAAGCTAAAAATACCTCCCTCGCAGCGTCTGATACCACCAAATAAATGTCAGAGGGCAGTGCAAAACATAGAAGATTACAAAATACCCATGACCGTCCCTCCCCTACTGGTAACAGTATTGTCCTCTGGCCACCAGTCCTTCAAAGGCAGTAACATTGTCCTCTGACCCCCCCCCCCCTATTGACAGCAGTATTGCTCCCTGACCACCACTCCCTCACTGACAGTAGCATTGTCCCCTGACTACCCCTTCCCCACTGGCAGTAACATTTTCCCCTGATCACCCCTCTCCCATTGGCAGTAATATTGTCCCTTGATCATCCCTCTCCCATTGACAGCAGAATTGTCCCCATTTCAATTTCTCACCTCTCTTGTAGACTTGCAGGACAGGACAGAAGCAGTGCTTCTCCTATAGTTCTCCTCCATACTCTCAGGGGATGAAGAACCCGTGATGATGTCATCACGACCAGGTCCTGCAACCCTCCTAACTTCAGAACTGAAAGGACGCTGCGAGACTAGCATTATCAATGCAGTCCCTAAACTCTTAGGGATTTAAGGACCTGTGATGATGTCATCATAGGTCCTTGAGGCTCGCTAGCCCACAGATGCTGCAGGGTTTGCATCATCAGTGTAGTTTCTGTTTAATCATGTCAAGAAGTCCACCAGAAGGGCAGATTACCAGTCCAGACCTGCGCCACATGGACCCCTTATGATCATGCCACCATATGATGCTTCTGTGCACCACCACAGCCACTTTTGAAGCTTGACTACTTGGGAAGAGTAGCTCTATCACATGGTCTTCAAAAAGAACGTGCCATACTTTCTTTCCATGAATTCTGTATTATAAATCTGTGAACAAAAATCTCCTTTTGTCTGCAATATAATTTTCTGTTGATGCTCTACAACATATGTAATCTGTAACATGGCCAGTGCCCATCCAAGCAATTAGAGATTGAATCTGATTGATTGCTTAGTGACTTCTCAATTTGCCTTTTGTACCAGTTTTGATAAATCTCCCCCATTATTTTTTGTCACCTGAACAAAATCTAAAAATGGCTGGAATATGACACCTTCAGATGACACAACGTCCTAAAACCAGGATTTACAAGGTAATATTTTTTTTTATGAATTATGCTTTTTATGGACGGGTTTTATGTGTAGACATGTTGCACAGCCCTGTTGGGAACTAAGATGATAGCACTTTTTTATTTTTTTAACTGAGCATTTTGGGTGAATATTCAATGTATTTACTGTATGTTTCAATGTTTTTAACATATTTGTGTCATGGTGTCCAACAGATATGAACCAACAATAAACTAAAAATTAGCAACGATACATTGAGCTTTACAGGAAGACATTTTTGTAGACTAGACCCAGCACAGCTTCACTTATCAGTGGCTGCTATTGGTGCAACAGTTACAAGAAGAAAATAAACTGTAAAAGAATGAAATAATAATAATAATAATAATAATAAGAAGAAGAAGAAGAAGAAGAAGAAGAAGAATCCCCAAGGATCTCTTCCAACTTTATGGGGCAAAAGAAAAAAAAAAAAGGAATAAAAATTGTTAATAAGTTATGAAAAACCCTAACAACCTCAGTCAGCTATATCCAAAGCTTTTGCCCCAATGCAATAACTTACTTTGCCATGTTATAATACTATAAATTCTAAATAAATAATTACAATAACTGATAAATTATAAAATAAATGATTAATGATTAATAACAGCAGGTACTAATATACATTCTAGTTAAGTTTTTTTTGTATGATTAAGAAAAAAATAGCAGGACTTTAAAATGGTTCATGAAAATCTAAAATCACTTTAATAACCTAAAACCAAACTAAGATTGAAAGCACAAAACATGTTAGGTACATAAATGGGTTCTTCAGGAAAATGTATGACCTATTCTTAAGATAAATATCAGAGGTGGGTTCATACTCTTGGGACCCCATAATTAGATGACTGAAGGTCCGTGGTTCTCTAGCAAGCACCATGTCCTTTCCATTGTATTCCAGGCACAACTCCCTACATACCGTGCCTGATATTTTAACTGAACACTATTCACTTGAAAGGAATTGAGCTGCTCTAAAGGGTAAAACCCAGGCACAGCCACTATTAAGAGTACATGGTAAACAATGAAGGGGACCTTCAGTCAGCTGATTGGTGAGGTCCTGATCGTCAGACCTCCACCTATCTGATATTTATGGCCTCTACTAAGGATTGGCCATCACTTTTCTAGCACTGGAAAACCTCCTAAAATAATTATTTTGTAATGGAGAGGAAGCTTTAAGAAAGAGTTTGTTCTTCATTTATTAATCTGGTTCCCAAATAAATTGTTAAACAGGTGATCACATACGATAATTATATTGCATTATGGATGACATCAAATTCCAAGCCCCCAACAATAACTTATCCCTACGTGAATGCTATTTCTTTGCTGCTTATACTTTACCATAGAATGCAGATCATCATGTTCAATCTATTAGAAGGGTACTTACCGGGGCTGGTAATGGTAAGAAGTTCAAGTCTTCGTTGTTGCTGCAATAAAAATTAAATAAAAACATTACATCACGTGAATACGATCAGGATCTAAAGCTGGTACTGATGTCTACTAAGAAGCCATATTGTCCATCACAGTACAGTTAGACAATATCGAGGCTTACCCTCAGCTCACAAAGCTTTCTTCAGTATAGTATTATTACAGCATTGGCTTGCAGGTTCTTCATCTTGTCCAAAATCAACCATCACTCACAGTGTCGGACTGGAGTTCCTTGGACCCACCAGAGGAAATTATCCTCAGGGCACAATCCCCATATCATCAATAAAGTTGTATAGGTTATGAACCAAATAAACAGACCCAAGTGACAAATGATTGGCTCCAAAGGAACCTCCAAATGGGTTCTGTTCTTTTGAACCTTTGGAGGCCACTTTGGTACCCTGAGCCCACCAGAGGATCCTTTGGTGCTCTAGTGGGCCAGTCCGATGTTGATCACTCATTGAAACCTCATGATATTCAAACAAAAATGACACTAAGCTAAAGCTTTACCTCATTTTTGTTGTGAACACCCAGTACCCATAACGTTATATCCCTTAATTCAGAGAATGTAGAAAGACTTCCAACCGAGTCTACTCATTTTGGTTTGGTAGCACCCAGACACACATTTTACGATGAGACTTAGCTAGAGACCTTTGAGATTGTTTGAATTTAAGGAGTTGTCTGAAACCACAATAGTGATGGAAGATACGTGGTCTACTTAGTATTACAGCGTTGTCCATTCAACTTTAGTCACATTTGTTGTGCAGCATATTGGGCATCGTCAGTACTAGTGTTGAGCGAGCATGCTCGGCCAAACTGCTGTTCGGCTCGAGCATCGCTATGCTCAGCACATTGCAGTGCTCGGCCAAATACTGCGGGTACTCGAGTATAATTTAATACAATGAAAGTCAATGGGAGACCCGAGCATCAAACCAGGCACCCCCTGCTCTGAAGAAGAGAGGGTGTCTGGTTCTTCATATTTGCATGTCTTCTGTGTTTTGTACCCACTCCTGCTTTTGGCTACCAAATCATAAGCCAATTCTGATGCAAAATAGGGACCATGTCATGCAGGCCTTACAGCTGTTACATAGACAGGATGCATTGTGCGTCTCGTTTTTCCTTCGTTCTAACAGATCAGAAAAATGGTCAAATAAATGATGATGTCAGCCAGGCCGAAAGGCAAAATAGTGGCCCAATCATGAAATGTGGAGGGTGGAAACAGCATGAGGCGTCCACAGAGTGCCCCTATGACATAGTGGTGAGGTGGAAGCAGCATGAGGAGACCACAGAGTGACCCAATGACAGAGTCTGGAGGTGGCAGCAGCATCAGGAGGAGGCCACAGAGTGGCACAATGACAGTGTGAAGGTGGCAGCAGCATCAGGAAGCCACAGAGTGGCACAATGACAGAGTGTGGAGGTGGCAGCAGAAGCAGCATCAGGAGGAAGCCACAGGGTGGCACAATGACAGTGTGGAGGTGGCAGCAGCAACATGAGGAGACCACAGAGTGGCACAATGACAGAGTGTAAAGGTGGCAGCAGCAGCATAAGGAGGAGACCACAGGGTGTCACAATGACAGTGTGGAGGTGGCAGAAGCAGCATCAGGAGGCCTCAGAGTGGCAAGGTGACATAGTATGGAGGTGGCAGCAGCATCAGGAGACCACAGAGTGGCAATATGACATAGTGTGGAGGTGGCTGCAGCATCAGGAGACCACAGAGTGGCAAGGTGACAAAGTGTGGAGGTGGCAGCAGCATCAGGAGACCACAGAGTGGAAAGGTAACATAGTGTGGAGGTGTCAGCAGCAGCATTAGGAGGAGGCCACATGGTGGCACAATTACAGTGTGGAGGTGGCAGCAACAGCATCAGGAGACCACAGAGTGGCAAGGTGACATAGTGTGGAGGTGGCAGCAGCATCAGGAGGCCACAGAGTGGCACAATGACAGGGTGTGGAGTTGGCGGCAGAAACATCAGGAGGAGGCTGCAGGGCGCATGGCTCAGCCCTCCTTGATGCAGCGCCGACACCATGTTCTTCCCGTTGTCGGTCAACATGGTTCCAATTTTGAGTTGTCATGAAGAAAGCCAGGATTCGATTTCTTGATGAAGGACATGGAGCAGTTGCTCCCCTCTGTGACTCCGTTCACCCAGGCAAATGAGGTGCAGAACAGCGTGACACCGCCGTGTCCTGCACATGTGGTATGCTGGAGGGGCACTGTAACTTGTCGCTGCAGTGGAAGCTGAGGACATGGGTGGAGGATGAGGATGAGGAGGCAGAGGTGGACATTGTCGCAGGACCAATGGCTTGAGAAGTTGCTGGTGTGGCCGTGCAGGAACCACATTCACCCAGTGGGCCTTAAAGGGCGTGTACTGTTCCTGACCGTAGTTACAGCTCCAGATGTCGGCACTGCCATGCACTTTGGCAGACACCGACAGGCTCAAGGACTGGCCACCTTCTGTTTTACATACGTGTGCATGGCTAGTACTGCCTTTTTGGCAAAGAAATGACGGCTTGGGACTCTCCACCTCGGCTCGGCACAAGCCATCAGTTCTCTGAAAGTTTCAAAGTCCACTACTTGGAAAGAGAGGGACTGCAGCACCAGCAACTTGGCCAGGAGCGCATTCAGCTTCTGCGCCGTTGGATGAGTGCGCGTATACTGTTGTCTCTTGGCAATCGCTTTGGTGATCGATTGCTGACAGAATGACTGACAAAGAGTAGGAGGAGCAGGAGCATCGGGACCAGCAGATGATGGGAATGACAGACAGCTCCCTTCGGCTGAGGTGGCGGAGCCTTGACTGCCTGAAATCGGGTGCGTGCCACTGGGTGATGCAGCAGTTGCTGCGGCAGGCTGGACCACTACATCGGAGCCACAGTTCTCCCAGGCCACTTTATGGTGACGCTGCATATGTTGACGCAGGACCGTGGTGCCAAGTGCCAACATTGGCACCCTGGCCATGCTTAATTTTCTGCCCACAGATTCTACAAAAGGCCATGTTCACCTCTTTCGGCAGCTTAACAAAGAACTGCCCCACTGCCGAGTAGGTGATTTTACCCCCAACACTCCGCACTGACTGACTGCTACCACCGCTGCTTCCGTGAACCCCTGCACCACTACTTTCCGGGCATGTAGGCTCCTGCGAAGTGGGTGGTCTACCCCTGGCACGTTTGGCTCCGACCTCCCACTGCTGCCACCCTGCTGATTCCCAGCCACACTAGCGACTTGCTGGGTCCACTGCTGCCTCATGGGCAAGCTGTCACCCTCTTCTCCCGGTGATGATGAAGCCCCTAATTCCCGGCAGCCATGGTAACCATTCAGAAAAAGCTAAATGTCGGCTCCGGCAATGCGCCGAAACGACGTTTAGCTTAGGGCCGGATCCGGATCAATGCCTTTCAATGGACATTAATTCCGGATCCGGCCTTGCGGCAAGTGTTCCGGATTTTTGGCCGGAGCAAAAAGCGCAGCATGCTGCGGTATTTTCTCCGGCCAAAAAACGTTCCGTTCCGGAACTGAAGACATCCTGATGCATCCTGAACGGATTTCACTCCATTCAGAATGCATTAGGATAATCCTGATCAGGATTCTTCCGGCATAGAGCCCCGACGACGGAACTCTATGCCGGAAGACAAGAACGCAGGTGTGAAAGAGCCCTTAAAGTATTTTCTACCACTGTCCCTAGCGCCTGCTGACGTCTCTCCCTGCCTTAAGTACACTGGAAAATGGCTGAATCCAAGATGGCTGAGGCTATTTATAGGGCTGTGACATCACAGGGCTGGTTGCTAATTGGCTGCATGCATGGCATTGTGGGTGATCCCTTGTTCCCAGAGTTCCTTGCTCCATGGCCTAACACGTACAGCAGCCATTTTAGGAAAAAATGCGATTCGTTACCACGGGAAATTCGAATTCGGTGTGAATCAAATTTTTCCTGAATTCCACTTCGTCAACTTCGATTTGCTCATCTCTAGACATAATCATGCAATCTATCGACCACAGGCTTCTATTCAGGGCCAGTGCAATGATATAGGCGAACTAGGCGTTCACCTAGGGCGCCGGCCTGCTGGGGGCACCCTGGTGGGCTCCCCCTGACTGTGGCTGCAGCCCTGGGCGACAGGGCGATCCGCTCTTGAGCCGCCCCCAGCGCCGTTACAGGGGGGCCAGGAGGTGGAGGTCCTTCTTAAATATGGCAGAGCAGGCATCTGCTTACCCTGATGGCAGGTGCCTGCTCTGCCAGTAAATTACCGGAGGAGAGGAGGCGGGCGGCAAGGGAGGCTGTTCTAGCAGCCCCCCACTCCTCCCTCGTGCGCCCTCTGTGATTAGAGATGTCGCGTACATAAAATTTTCCGCGAATGTTCGCGAACGGGCGAACCGCCATAGACTTCAATAGACAGGCGAATTTTAAAACCCACAGGGACTCTTTCTGGCCACAGTAGTGATGGAAAAGTTGTTTCAAGGGGACTAACACCTGGACTGTGGCATGCCGGAGGGGGATCCATGGCAAAACTCCCATGGGAAATTACGTAGTTGACGCAGAGTGTGGTAAGTTGAATTCGCAATGCGATTAATATAACCTGCATTAATCGCATTGCGATTACAACTTAGTCAAATTTGTGACACTGCAGCTTCCGAATGAATCTAAGATGGATGCTGTCCTTGCTTTTTGATAGGAGGTGGGAGGGTCTGGGAGGGAGGGTATGCTGCTGATTGGCTGGAATGTGTCTGCTGACTGTGAGGTACAGCGTCAAAATTTGCTCAATGATGATGTATAGGGGGCGGACCGAACATCGCATATGTTCGCCCGCCGCGGCGAACGCGAACAAGCTATGTTCGCCGGGAACTGTTCGCCGGCGAATAGTTCGGGACATCTCTATCTGTGATGCCGGAATATGACGTCATTCCGGCCCCGGCATACTAAACGGCGCGCTGGAGGACTGAGGAGCTGCACCACAATGGACCCCAGGGAGGTGAGTGTTTAAGTGTTTGACTGAGCGAGTGTGTTTCAGTGGGTAGGTGTATGTCTGTCAGTGAGTGTCTGTCAGTGAGTGAGTGTGTGTCTGTCTGTCAGTGAGCGTATGTGTGTCTGTCAGTGAGTTTCTGTGTACGTCATTCAGTGAGTGTCTGAGTGCGTGTCTGTCTGTCAGTGTGTGTGTGTGTCTGTTAGTGAGTGACATGAGGGGGCGGCAAAAATCCTTGCACCGGCCCTGCTTCTATTCCATGCCATGGTCCCTGTGATACTGGAATGTATAATGCTCCTTTAATTCACATACTGTAGCGAAGATTGTCCAGCCTTCAGGAAGTTAACGGGCGTCTGTCAGCAAATGTTTACCTATGACACTGGCTGACCTGTTACATGTGCACTTGGCAGCTGAAGGCATCTATGTTGCTCCCATGTTCATATGTGCCTACATTGCTGAAAAAAATTATGTTTTATTATATGCAAATGAGGCTCTAGGACCAATGGGGGCGTTGCCGTTACACCTAGAGGCTCTGCTCTCTCTGCAACTGCTGCGCCTTCTGCACTTTGATTCACAGGGCCAAGTGTGATGACATTTACACTGCTTGGCCTTGCCAATCAAAGTGCAAAGGGCGAGGCAGCTGCAGAGAGAGAGCAGAGCCCCTAGGTGTAATGGTAACGCCCCCGTTGCTCCTAGAGGCTAATTTGCATATATTAAAAGAGTTCCATTTGCATATATTAAAACATCATTTTTCCCAACAATGCGGGCACATATGAACATGGGACCAACACAGATGCCTTCACCTGCCAAGCGCACATGTAACACCATGGAGTTTTTTTATTTATGTAAATAAAAGTGACGTTTTATTTTAAATCCCAAGGCGCTGGACCTATTGAAAATTTGTTACTGAAGTCTCTCATGACCCCAGGTCCGGGAGATTCATCCGTGCTGCCTTTTTTTCTTCATATTACGGGAGTGTCTGGATTATGCAAAATGAGGGTGAGCTGTGCAAAAAATAAATTCTTGCACATGTAAGGGTGGGGTCACACTAGCGTTAGGGATTCCGTTATGGCTTTCCGTTATAACATGGCTATAACGGAAAATAACGGAATGCCCAGACAGAATGCAAAACGGAAGCCTTTAAAAGGCATTCCATTTGCTTTCCGTCCTAATAGAAGTCTATGGGAAAGCATACCGGATCGGTCTGGGTCCCGTTATGCAAGACGGAAAACAAAGTCCTGTCGACAGGACTTTGTTTTCCGTCTTGCATAACAGGACCCAGATGGATCCGTTTTGATTCTGATAGACTCCGATGGACTTCTATTAGGACGGAAATCAAACGGAATACCTTTTAAAGGCTTCTGTTTTGCATTCCGTCATAATACAAGTCTATGGGCAGAAGAACGGATCCGTCCTTCCGTCTTATGGATTCTGTTATTTTCTGTTATAACTGAAAGCCATAACGGAATCCCTAACGCTAGTGTGAACCCACCCTAACAGGTCAGCCAGTGTCATAGGTACAAATCTGCTGACAGATGCCCTTTAAGAATATAAATCCTTTATTTCCAACAGGTTAAAAGCAGGTTGAAAATCTCCCAGCTGAGTGACTTTTAGAGGGATTCTACATTTTCAATACATTTTTTACAAACCTTTTTGGTTATCTTTTTGCCATGTCAAAACTTATGTACTTATAGACTTTTTTTCCTGAACTTTTTCAGATTTTATACTGGGCAGTTTTCATCAGTAATTTACTAAGCATTCTTTATAATGCTTTGTAACAGGGGCGAACTGACCATTCGGGCATGGACCGAGGGCCCACGGCCACTAGGGGGCCCCGTCAGGGCCGTCTTCTGCACTCACATGTGATGGAGCGCTCTGAGGGGCCCGGCATGAAGTACAGCGACCATGCTAGGCCCCGTCATAGCGCTCCTCAAACATGTATAATATGAGGCAAGGAAGGAAGGGGGGGTGTTGGTGCAGAGGCAAGGGGGGGGGGGGGGGCGCGGTGCGCACTCACACACCTGGCAGTTGTTGTCACTGCCGGGCTATTGTTTCCATAGCGAAGCAGGAAGCGATCTCCGTTCCCTGCTTCACTGTTCTTCTGAGCGCTCCCCCTGCTGGCCACACATCGTGCTGCTGGCTGTGGGAGGAGCGCTGAAGGCCCGGGAATCGGCCTCCGGCACAGCCAGCAGTGTGATGTGAGTGTGGGAGCGCATCATCAGGAAAATAGGTAAGTATGTGTTGTTGTTTTTTTTTTTTTATAAAGCTGCAGACTGGGGGCAACAACTACTGTGAGGGGGCACATATCTGGCCATAACCACTGTGAGGCGACACATAATCTGGCATAACCACTGTGAGGGGGCACATATCTGGGCAAATTTACTGCGAGAGGCACATAATCTGGCATAACTACTGTGAGGAGGCACATAATCTGGCCATAACCACTGTGAGGGGGCACATATCTGGGCATATGTACTCTGAGGGGCGCATATCTGGCATAACTATTGTGAGGGAGGCACATATCTGGGAATAACTACCGTTAGGGGGCACATAATCTGGCATATCTACCGTGAGGGGCACATCATCTGGCATAACTACTGTGAGGGAGGCACATATCTGGGCATAACTACCGTTAGGGGGCACATATCTGGGTATATCTACTGTGAGGGGCACATAATCTAGGGACTGAGAGGCATAATGGGGGCTGGCTGAGAGGCATAAGGGCTGATAATGGGGGCTGATGAGAGGTATAGGGCTCTCATCTGAGGTCTGATTGGGGTAATTTACATTGGGGTCTGAGCTAAGGTCTTATTGGGGTCTTATTAACATTGGGGGTCTGATTGGTGGTCTGACCTGAGGTGTAATGAAAAATATTTTTTTTCTCATTGTCCCCCTCTAAAACCTAGGTGCCTCTTATAGGTCTCCTTCCTGCAGAGAGGTGCCCACTTCCAGCCTGAGCCCAGCTGCCCAGAGCACTGATCCTGAGCCGCTGGAGTCTTCAGAACTGGAAGTATTTATAGTAATTCACTGTAAGCTATATATATATATTACTTGATTTATGTGAGTAAGGGTGCTGGGTGGTTGGAGAAGGTGGGGGGGGATGGTAAAGAGAAATTCTGTACCAAATGTAGGTGATGTGGGCGGCGCAATATGTGAGTGGGGCTGTGTGTGGGTGTGGCTGAGGGTGGGCGGAACACAGGGGCCCCATAATCTCCTATTGTCCGGGGGCCCCATGAGTTGTCAGTCCGCCCCTGCTTTGTAATATAAACACAATACAAAGCACGGCGTCTTATACACTGCGTGCAGAATTATTAGGCAAATGAGTACTTTGACCACATCATCCTCTTTATGCATGTTGTCTTACTCCAAGCTGTATAGGCTCGAAAGCCTACTACCAATTAAGCATATTAGGTGATGTGCATCTCTATAATGAGAAGGGGTGTGGTCTAATGACATCAACACCCTATATTAGGTGTGCATAATTATTAGGCAACTTCCTTTCCTTTGGCAAAATGGGTCAAAAGAAGGACTTGACAGGCTCAGAAAAGTCAAAAATAGTGAGATATCTTGCAGAGGGATGCAGCACTCTTAAAATTGCAAAGCTTCTGAAGCGTGATCATCGAACAATCAAGCGTTTCATTCAAAATAGTCAACAGGGTCGCAAGAAGCGTGTGGAAAAACCAAGGCGCAAAATAACTGCCCATGAACTGAGAAAAGTCAAGCGTGCAGCTGCCAAGATGCCACTTGCCACCAGTTTGGCCATATTTCAGAGCTGCAACATCACTGGAGTGCCCAAAAGCACAAGGTGTGCAATACTCAGAGACATGGCCAAGGTAAGAAAGGCTGAAAGACGACCACCACTGAACAAGACACACAAGCTGAAACGTCAAGACTGGGCCAAGAAATATCTCAAGACTGATTTTTCTAAGGTTTTATGGACTGATGAAATGAGAGTGAGTCTTGATGGGCCAGGTGGATGGGCCCGTGGCTGGATTGGTAAAGGGCAGAGAGCTCCAGTCCGACTCAGACGCCAGCAAGGTGGAGGTGGAGTACTGGTTTGGGCTGGTATCATCAAAGATGAGCTTGTGGGGCTTTTTCGGGTTGAGGATGGAGTCAAGCTCAACTCCCAGTCCTACTGTCAGTTTCTGGAAGACACCTTCTTCAAGCAGTGGTACAGGAAGAAGTCTGCATCCTTCAAGAAAAACATGATTTTAATGCAGGACAATGCTCCATCACACGCGTCCAAGTACTCCACAGCGTGGCTGGCAAGAAAGGGTATAAAAGAAGAAAATCTAATGACATGGCCTCCTTGTTCACCTGATCTGAACCCCATTGAGAACCTGTGGTCCATCATCAAATGTGAGATTTACAAGGAGGGAAAACAGTACACCTCTCTGAACAGTGTCTGGGAGGCTGTGGTTGCTGCTGCACGCAATGTTTATGGTGAACAGATCAAAACACTGACAGAATCCATGGATGGCAGGCTTTTGAGTGTCCTTGCAAAGAAAGGTGGCTATATTGGTCACTGATTTGTTTTTGTTTTGTTTTTGAATGTCAGAAATGTATATTTGTGAATGTTGAGATGTTATATTGGTTTCACTGGTAAAAATAAATAATTGAAATGGGTATATATTTGTTTTTTGTTAAGTTGCCTAATAATTATGCACAGTAATAGTCACCTGCACACACAGATATCCCCCTAAAATAGCTAAAACTAAAAACAAACTAAAAACTACTTCCAAAAATATTCAGCTTTGATATTAATGAGTTTTTTGGGTTCATTGAGAACATGGTTGTTGTTCAATAATAAAATTAATCCTCAAAAATACAACTTGCCTAATAATTCTGCACTCCCTGTATATACAGTATATATATATATATATATATATATATATATATATATATATATATACATTTGAGTCACTAATATAATACTCACATTCTCAGATTTTTAGCATTGGTTTTCTTACACAGCGATCAGATCTTCATTCGAATGCAAGGTCTTGTATGAAAATGTGCATATTTATGTGCTTAACAGCAGAAATTAATGCACCTGCTAGTGGCATAAATGAGTTATATTTTTCATTTTAAATTGGACTGTCCCGATAAATAATGCGCAATTCCTCTTGCCACCATTTTTTTTTTCTTATGTGCAATCTGTTATTATTTATTAGGAAAGTGCAATAAAAATAGGCAGATGGGAGAAGCCATTTTGTATGTGCAGCTGAGCTTGTAAAAAATGAAATCTTGCATTTATTTAGCTTGCCATCTGCAAACTGTGAGAAGCCATTCTGAGGACGTTCTGACATGGGAGTACCCCTTTAAAGGGATTCTGTCACCTCGTTTTAGGTTATAGAGGAGCGGACATGCACGGCTAGATCGCCGATAGCATGTCCGCAATATACCGGTCCTATAGGGCTGTGTGCTTTTATTTTGTCTAAAAAATTATTTTAGAGATATGTAAATGAGTCTTGTAAGGTGCCCAAGGGGCTGTACGAACCTTCCTGGTGCCCAGCCACGCCCCCCTGTGAAGGAGCCCAGCGCCGCCTATGTCCTCCGAATCTCCTCCTTTCACCACAGTTAGATTGCCGTAATCTCGCAGTTCCTTCCCTGAGGCTGATGCCAGCACAGGGAAGGAACACTATACCGACACTGCGCATGCGCGAGCTCACTCATCGCGAGATTACAGCAATCTAAGGCCTCTTTCACACGGGCCTTGCAGGAAAATGTGCGGGTGCGTTACCGGAACACCTGCGATTTTTCCGCCGAGTGCAAAACATTGTAATGCGTTTTGCACGCGCGTGAGAAAAATCACATAAGTTCGGGCTTGGGTTAGGTGTTCTGTAGATTGTATTATTTCCCCTTATAACATGGTTATAAGGGAAAATAATAGCATTCCGAATACAGAATGCTTAGTAAAACATTGCTGGAGATGTTAAAAAAATTAATAAAAAAATTTAACTCACCTTAGTCCACTTGATCCATCACCATGGTAAAAGATCATGTGATGGATCATGTGATGACCGGCGTGACGTCACCACAGGTCCTTGACCTATAATGAATGATCACCACAGGTCCTGTTCAGTAAAGAAGACAGAAGGAGATGCCGGGCATCGCCATCAAGTGGATTAAGGTGAGTTAAAAAAAAAATTTGAACCCCTCCAGCACCATTTTGCTATGCATTCTGTATTCAGAATGCTATTATTTTCCCTTATAACTATGTTATAAGGGAAAATAATAATGATTGGGTCTCCATCCCGATCGTCTCCTAGCAACCGTGTGTGAAAATCGCACCGCATCCGCACTTGCTTGCGGATGCTTGCGATTTTCACGCAACCCCATTCACTTCTATGGGGCCTGCGTTGCGTGAAAAACGCACAATATAGAGCATGCTGCGATTTTCACACAACGCACAAGTGATGCGTGAAAATCACCGCTCATGTGAACAGCCCCATAGAAATGAATGGGTCGGGATTCAGTGCGGGTGCAATGCCTTCAACTAACGCATCGCATCCGCGCGGAATATTCGCCCGTGTGAAAGGGTGATGGATTATGTGATGGACCATGTGATGAGCGCAGGGACGTCACCACAGGTCCTTTTTCTCCTGCACAGCAAAGAAGAAGACAGAAGAGACGCCGGCTGCGCGAACAACTGGAATAAGGTGAGTTAAAAAAAAATTTATTAACTTTTTTAATTTTTTAGAGAAGCCGGGCTGCGCGAACAAGTGGATTAAGGTGAGTTACATTTTATTTTAATTTTTTTTAACCCCTCCATGTAACTCACCTTAATCCACTTGTTCGCGCAGCCCGGCTTCTCTTCTTTCTTCTTTCTTCAGGACCTAGGTAAAGGACCTTTGATGACAAGCCCTATGAATTGAGTCCCAAAAATGCCTGATTTTGTCACATTGCCAGAAAATATGGAGAAGCGAACCCTGACATGATTCACAGCGCCAGCACAAAGGGGACGCTGTCGGAAACATTCTCTGGAGACGGGTCAGAACATAGTACCACCTTGACAATATTTTGTAACTAGCCTCTTGATACTTACTGGCAATGGAAGATTTATGAGCTAATTGGAATACTTTGAGCCATTGGTCAGAAGAGATATCAAGTTGCAGATCCTGAGTCCACTTGTTCACGTAAGAAGGGTAGAAATCTTTGTCAGGTGTTACCAACGTTTTATACAGCTCCGAGAGAGAGTGGCGACATACACCTGAACCGATGCATGTTTTTTTAAAGGGAGTGAGGGCTCTATCAAAGTCCGGGGAAGAGGGAATAGAGGAAAGGAGGTGGTGCAGTTGCCTAGTTCTCCATGGGCCGAAAGTACAGGGTTCAGACTGCCCCAGGAGTTCAGCGTGAGTAAGCCAGCGTCCCGCTGTTCTAAAGAAAGGCGCACGACACCTCCCACTCCGTCTCCACTGCACAAATGGGCCTCCCGAATTACTCGCCGGGAAGTCCGGGTGTCCCAAAATTGGGAACATCGGGGATGGTGTAGGTGAGACTGTGGGAATATGTTGGTATTTGCAAAATTTAAGTAGAGTAGGGCCTATGATAGGGTGTGAGGAGACTGCAGTTGGAGTCTTCCTATCAACCCACGGTAGTAAAGCCAATGGGGTACGGGAAGAGAGTTGTTCAATAGAAATCCATTGTTTAAATGGGACGTGTCGGCACCAGTCTAACACATGCTGAAACATGGAGGCAGCATGATATTTCCTGAAGTCAGGTATCCCCAGACCCCCCCTATCCCTCGGAACATGCAGCAAGGATCTAGATATTCTTGGATGTCTTCCCGCCCATATAAATTTGAAGAGGTCACGGTGAGCTGAATTAATGAAACTAGCTGGTATGTGGATAGGGAGGGTTTGGAATAAGTATAACAGACGCGGGAGGACATTCATTTTAAATATAGCGCACCTGCCAAACCATGTATATAGGCCTTTGGACCATCTCTTGAGATCCACCCTGATCCGACTCAATAGGGGAATGTAGTTTCTAGAGAACACTTCCTTCAGATCCTTGGGGATCATCGTGCCCAGGTATTTAATGGCATATTTCGTCCACCTGAAAGGTAAGGAGCCCGCCAGATCCGCCTCTAGGGAGTTTGGTATGGATATATTAAGAGCCTCAGATTTTTGTAAGTTAATTTTCAAATTGGACAAGTTGTGGAACTCCTGAAATTCAGCAATAAGGTTGGGGAAGGTGATCCGGGGATTTGTAATCATAAACATCAGATCATCTGCATAAGCTGCTATTTTAATTTCCTGACTCCCCACTACCAGACCAGAGATGTCAGGGTTTTTCCTAATTGATCTCAGGAGGGGTTCTAAGGTAAGGATGAAAATTAAGGGTGATAGGGGGCAACCTTGGCGGGTGCCATTCCTAATTTCAAAGGGAGGCGAGAGCACTCCATTAACCTTTGTGGACGCTGAGGGGGAGGAGTAGAGAGAGTGTATCCACGATAACAGAGGACCCTCGATTCCCACATGGCTAAGTACTGCGTATAACCAAGGCCATCCCACCCTGTCAAATGCATTTTCGGCATCAGTAGATAGGAGACATAGGGGGGAGCGTTGTATCTTGGCATGATGGATCAAGTTCAGCACTTTCGTGGTATTGTCTCTCGCCTCCCTTGTTGTAAATCCATCTTAACAGTTTTCCTGTAGATAAGCTCAGCTCATTCTCAGTTTTAACAATTCCCTCGCTGCAGTCATTTCAGCCATTTCTTCATTCTTGTAAAGAATTTTAATAAAGAAATGTGGAAGAAGAAGAAGAAGAAGGAAAAAAAAAAGCTCCCCGAAGCGCAGATTGCAATTCTTAATATGATCTGATTAAGTGAGTCTGGAATCTGATTTCCAAGGTATAAAAGCACCTTAGGAAATTTCTGAAATCTTGCTCCATTTATTAAACCTAATGACAGAAGAGCCGCTTCTGAGCTTTGTTATTTAGCCCGCGCCTTTTACGTCGGACGCTGTTGTACGCGTTGCTTTATTAGGCAGAATTTTGCTTTCATTGATGCTATAGATCATAATGTGATGGGTTAGATATGAATTGGGATCATTGCTTTAGTGCAGATTTCACAGCTGCTCCATGCAAGGTGACGGAAGCGATCTGAAATCATGGTTCCACACTCCTGAGCATCATTTTACAATTTAAATTTAGATACATAGATGAGTAATTCTGCATATACTTTGCTTTTACTTGAACTGATGTTCAGTTACTCAAGGCGCAGCTGTGCTCGAAATTTTGATGGTTTCCTTTTACCTGCTGCAGAAGTTTGGGTGGGTTCACACTAGCGTTAGGGAGTCCGTTATGGCTTTCCCTGTAATAACGGAACATAACGGAATCCATAAGACGGAAGGGCGGATCCGTTTTGCTGCCCATAGACTTGCATTATGACGGAATGCAAAATGGACGCCTTTAAAAGGCATTCCGTTTGCTCTCCGTCCTAATAGAAGTCTATGGGAATCAAAACGGATCAGTCTGGTTCCCGTTATGCAAGACGGGACTTTGTTTTCCGTCTTGCATAACGGGACCCATACGGATCCGTTATGTTTTCCCATAGACTTCTATTAGGACGGAGCAAAACTGAATGCTTCTTAAAGGCTTCCGTTTTGCATTCCATCCTATGGATTCCGTTATGTTCCGTTATAACCCTGTTATAACGGAAAGCCATAACGGACTCCATAACGCTACTGTGAACCCACCCTTAGGCAGCTCAGCGATTATCTCCAGGGCTTAGCTGTAGGGGTTGCAGCAGTCTCACCTGGACGCCCCTTTGTCATATAAGAAGACACTAGTATTATAACCAGCGCATACTGTAACAGTTTAGGGACGGTGTTACAAATGTTGCATCTCTTCTAAGCTTGAAAATACTCCTTTGGATAGTTCTGCAGCATCCTGATCAGTGACGTACACACATTCCATGGGGCCCCGGTGCAAAACTGATCTATGGGGCCCCTTCCATCCCCCAACCAGCCGCCCCCCCCCCTCCCCCCCCCACAACCTGCCTCCACCCTCCCCCCCACTACCTCCCCTACCATTCATCCAACATGCCTCCCAACAGTACCGCTTTGTGCGGGACAGGCCGATTTTGGATGGCAATCCTTCTGTACTGCGATCTGTGGATGACGCACTGCTATGGGCGGATCTGTGGATGACGCACTGTTATGGGGGGATCTGTGGATGACGCACTGTTATGGGGGGATCTGTGGATGACGCACTGTTATGGGGGGATCTGTGGATGACGCACTGTTATGGGCGGATCTGTGGATGACGCACTGTTATGGGGGATCTATGGATGACGCACTGTTATGGGGGGATCTGTGGATGACGCACTGTTATGGGGGATATCTGTGGATGACGCACTGTTATGGGGGATATGTGTGGATGACGCACTGTTATGGGGACATCTGTGGATGACGCACTGTTATGGGGGATATCTGTGGAGGGCACTTATGGGGGATATCTGTGGAGGGCACTTATGGGGGATATCTGTGGATGACACTTATGGGGGATATCTGTGGATGACACATATATAGCATCTTATGCTATATATGTGTCATCCACAGATATCTCCATAACAGTGCCCTCCACAGATCCCCCCACAACAGTGCCCTCCACAGATATCCCCATAAGTGCCTTCTAGTAAAGTAATGTATTAGTGGGGGGAAGAGAGGAGGCAGGGACACTTGCGGCAGGGCCGGTGCAGTGCCCGGCGCTGTGCACACACCGGGGGCAGCTCCTACCTTCAGGGAGTTAATTCTGCTGCAGTACATTTTGCTCCACCACTCCTCACATGGCCGGCAGTGGGCAGCCGAACTAGAGCGCCGCTGCCCGCCCTTCTGCTGCTGTGCTGCCTGTGCGCAGCGTGACATCCCTCCCTCCGTCATGCGCCTCCTGCCCCGCCTGCCTGCTTCATTCATAAAGTGGAAGGAGCAGACAGACGGGGCAGGAGCGCATGACGGACATTTTGCAAGCAGCTTGAGCGGCGCGATATGGCTGCGCAGCCGCCCACCCGTGCCACTTAGACGTAAGGGAACACTGACTGCAGGGGCCAGGGGGGTCCACAGGCGGCCGGGCCCCGGGCCCCTGGAGTGCCGGGCCCAGTCGCAACTGCGACCCCTGCAACCCCTGTATGTACGCCACTGATCCTGATCCTGGATTCATATCTGGCCAATGGCAAAATATGCCTGAAGTTTGTGCAGCGACCTGGGAGGAGCCAGAGCAGAGGATGGGAGTGGTAGTAGCTCTGGCTGTTACAATCACGGTGGCTGTCTTTAAATGTAGTGAAAAGAGAGCGTGCCTTTTCTTCCCTTGGGGCTCACCCTGATTCTGGGACTCCTGCCTGATGGTAGTTGGGGTGCCCTTGATGTTAGGTGTATGGATGTGTGCAAGGCAGGCTGTGCAGAGTGCAATGGCCAGTGAATGGTGCAGCAGTCAGTGTAGTGCAAAATGGGAGTTGTGGTACATCCAACATAGTAAAAACACAGTTCTCTCGATATATAGAGTGTGACTGGTTTTGTACGAATTTGAGCAAAGATGGAAATTATCGAATCCTTTCATATCTATCTTTCCCAAGGCTCTTGCTGGTGAATCTATGGCTGGTAATCTTACTTAGGCAATCATGCCTGTAATTCGCAACGGAGGCATTCGGGTTTCAGGGATACGACCGGCCAAGTCATCTCCAAATGTGAAGGGTGCCTTAACAATATTCCCCTCACTACATTAAGGTTTGAATGACTGTAGTAGCAGGTTACTTACTGACTCCAGTGCTCAGCCATGCAGATTTCTGAAACTTCTTGTCTATTTCTCTCTTTCTTTCTTTCTTTCTTTCTTTCTGTAGATCATCCAGAGATCAATGATTTTTTGTAACATTAGTCCAGTCTCGTGAGGAATAAAGCACATGGAGTTGTTTCCTTACTCTTAGGCTACATTCACGCAAACGTATTTTGTTTCTGTGTCTGTTCGTTTTCTTTTTTGTGGATAGGATGCAGACCCATTCATTTCAATCGGTCCGTATGTCCATTCAGTAGCCCCGCAAAAAAATGGAACATGTCCTATTCTTGTCCATAGGACAAGGATAGGCATTGTTACAATGGATCCGCAAAAAAAAACAAAAAAAAAACGAATGCCATATGGACATCATCGTTTTCTTTTGCGGATCCGCAATTCGTGGACCACAAAACACAAGGTCAGGTGAATCTAGCCTTATTTTGCTGACTCACAACTCACTCTAACTGAGCTAGGGCGGATCCAAGAGTTACACCCAAGCTTCTTATAGGGGTGTGCAAGAGTTCATTAACTCTGTCACTTCCATCTATAACCATACTGGGTACACAGAGCATAAAATGACATTAAACAGCGTGACAAGCATTAAACAGCAAGCAATTAGCAAGTACCGCCAGCTCTGGGGGTACTACAGTCATATGTTTTCTGCGCTTCTGTATGTGTTTCCTAATTTATTCCCACTGTCCAAAAATATAACAATGGGTTAAATGTCCTTCTATGAAATTGTCCCCAATGTGTAAGTCATTGAAAAATAAAGCTGACCATACATGTTCAACACCTGCTAGCTTTCTCTCCGGACACCCCTATACACATGCATGTTCGGTTCAGGCAGAGCATGCATGTGTTGTCAGTGGGGAGAGAGCTGCGGTGAGACAGTTCTGGTGGCGGCTCATCTCCCAGGGGAGAACAAAAGGATCGGGTGAAAGAATTCAGTTTGCCCGATACTTCTCTTCACCTACATCATCTGTCTGGGAGCTCCACATATATACACTGCTCAAAAAAATAAAGGGAACACTTAAACAACACGATGTAACTCCAAGTCAATCACACTTCTGTGAAATCAAACTGTCCACTTAGGAAGCAACACTGAGTGACAATCAATTTCACATGCTGTTGTGCAAATGGGATAGACAACAGGTGGAAATTATAGGCAATTAGCAAGACACCCCCAATAAAGGAGTGGTTCTGCAGGTGGTGAACACAGACCACTTCTCAGTTCCTATGCTTCCGGGCTGATGTTTTGGTCACTTTTGAATGCTGTGCTTTCACTCTAGTGGTAGCATGAGACGGAGTCTACAACCCACACAAGTGGCTCAGGTAGTGCAGCTTATCCAGGATGGCACATCAATGCGAGCTGTGGCAAGAAGGTTTGCTGTGTCTGTCAGCGTAGTGTCCAGAGCATGGAGGCGCTACCAGGAGACAGGCCAGTACATCAGGAGACGTGGAGGAGTCCATAGGAGGGCAACAACCCAGCAGCAGGACCGCTACCTCCGTCTTTATGCAAGGAGGAGCACTGCCAGAGCCCTGCAAAATGACCTCCAGCAGGCCACAAATGTGCATGTGTCTGCTCAAACGGTCAGAAACAGACTCCATGAGGGTGATATGAGGGCCCGACGTCCACAGGTGGGGGTTGTGCTTACAGCCCAACACCGTGCAGGACGTTTGGCATTTGCCAGGGAACACCAAGATTGGCAAATTCGCCACTGGCGCCCTGTGCTCTTCACAGATGAAAGCAGGTTCACACTGAGCACATGTGACAGAGTCTTGAGACGCCGTGGAGAACGTTCTGCTGCCTGCAACATCCTCCAGCATGACCGGTTTGGCATTGGGTCAGTAATGGTGTGGGGTGGCATTTCTTTGGAGGGCCGCACAGCCCTCCATGTGCTCGCCAGAGGTAGCCTAACTGCCATTAGGTACCGAGATGAGATCCTTAGACCCCTTGTGAGACCATATGCTGGTGCGGTAGGCCCTGGGTTCCTCCTAATGCAAGACAATGCTAGACTTCATGTGGCTGGAGTGTGTCAGCAGTTCCTGCAATACGAAGGCATTGATGCTATGGACTGGCCCGCCCGTTCCCCAGACCTGAATCCAATTGAGCACATCTGGGACATCATGTCTCTATCCACCAACGTCACGTTGCACCACAGACTGTCCAGGAGTTGGCAGATGCTTTAGTCCAGGTCTGGGAGGAGATCCCTCAGGAGACCGTCCGCCACCTCATCAGGAGCATGCACAGGCATTGTAGGGAGGTCATACAGGAAATCAACAAGTGTTTAACTCGTGTGCCTTTAGAAGCCATCACAGCCATGTATACTAATGGCATGGCTGTGATTGGCCAGTGCAGCATGTGACCCTGCCTCTATATAAGATGGAGTCACTGCAGAATAGGAAAGAATCAGTAATCAGAAGTGCTTGTTAACTCAGCGATCTACAGCGATTTTGTTTTGTGGGTGCAGTGGACCATTTTTTTACACTGCCCTGAGCCCATTGACACAGAAAAATAACTTTTATCCATCTGTTAGTTAGGTGGGCGTCGGCGGCCATTTTATGCAAGTTCAGTGCACCAGCACAGCATATGTGCATTTGTGACAGTCAAGTACAAGCTTGAAATACTGTAATTATATTCTGGGTTTAAAAAAAATCACCCATTTTTGGCAATACCCTACATCTGGGGCCTTTGCTGCATTTGTCACAGTGAAAAACAAGCTTGAAATATTGCAATTATATTCTAGTTTTAAAAAAACACCAATTTTTAGAAATACCCTACATCTGCGGCCTTTGCTGCATTTCTGACAGTCCAATACAAGCGTTATATACCGCTGTTATATTCTGGTATAAAAAAAAACCACCCATTTTGGGCAAGATAATACATTTGTGGCCTTTGTTGCATTTCTGACAGTCAAATACAAAGTTTAAATACTGCAGTTATATTCTTGGTTTAAAAAAACACGAATTTTTGGCTGTGATATACCCCTGCTCTACCTAGTAGACAGGTTAATAAATTTCACAAATTTCTCTGTTACATAGTTGGGTGACATTCACCAATTTTTGGCTGTGATATACCCCTGCTCTACCTAGTGGACAAGGAAATACATTTCACTAATTCGTCTGTTACATTCTTGGGTGACATTTTACCATTTTTGCCGTGAATAAACCCCTGCTCTGCATAGGTGACAGGGCCCTAAATTTCAGAAAAATCGTCTGTTACATTGTCAGGTGACATTTTACAATTTTTGCCGTATACAAACCCCTGCTCTGCATAGGTGACAGGGACCTAAATTTTAGAAAAATCGTCTGTTACATTGTCAGGTGACATTTTAAAATTTTTGCTGTATACAAACCCCTGCTCTGCATAGGTGACAGGGACCTAATTTTTGTAAAATCGTCTGTTCAATTGGTGGGTGACATGAACATAGTTTTGCCATGAATAAACCCCTGCTCTACATAGTTGACATGGCCCGAAATTCAAAAAAATAGTCTGTTCTATTGGTGGGTGACATTAACCCATTTTGGCCGATGAAAAACCCCTGCTCTGCATAGGTGACAGAGACTTAAATTTCTAAAATTCGTCTTTAATTGGCCCTTTCATTCGATCCTTCTTCTTTAATAACTTGTCCCACATTTCCACTTGATCACATTGCAGCCATTGACCTTCCTTGGATGTGGTATCCCTTTCTCATGCTCCCTCTCCGGGGTTGAACCCTCATTCGCCGCTAACCGTGATCACCATGGTAGGCGCAGAAAAGAACATCGAAAGTTGATAGAGCAGATATCCAATTGGATTGTGGACATCACAGGGACGTGCGACATGGTGAAGCAGTATGTGTGCACACGCCTACACGAACTGACTGATGGGTCTGCCACCTCCAACTTCTGTATTGTCTGAACGTGTGTTTAGCACGACTGGAGGGGGTTATCACAGGTTATATTTCCCAATGTTTTGGAGTGTACCCTAATTTAAACAAAAATAAATAAATAAACCAAAATCCAGTGTAGGCTACCTCCTCCACCGCCGCTTCCACATCCACCGCCACATCCACCGCCTCCTCAACCTCCTACTCCATATGGACCTCGTTCTCCTAGATCAAGATTTTTTTTTTTTTTTTTTGCGTATTTTATGTTACTTTAAGTCATGTCCCTATCCACATTTGTTGCAGAGCACTTGCCATGCTCTTAATCACATTTTGCTGCCATTTGCAGCCCTCTAGCCCTTTCCATGACTTTTTTAGAGCCATTTTAGTGCTCCAAAGTTCAGGTCCCCATTGACTTCAATGGGGTTCGTGTTCGGGGTCAAGTTCGGGTCCCGAACTCGAACTTTTTTGTGAAGTTCGGCTGAACCCGTCGAACCCGAACATCCAGGTGTCTGCTGAACTCTAAATGTAATGTATTTACAGAGGGAGTCAGATTTTACATAGCTTTAGTTCTATAGATAAACTGCAAAGTAGTATTTAGACATAATTGTATACCCATTGTAGCAGTTTCTTACTGCAAATGGAATTTTTGTTATTTCCATTGGATGGGCACAGCAACTGTAAAATACTGCTGGGCACCGGTTACAATGGAGAGGATCAGAATATTTTCAAAACTGACATAGCGGTGAACAGAGGGAGGCTGCACTTGTGCAGTTGCACTCTGTTCACTTCGGGGGCACCTTCTGCTGTTTACACTGCTACCCACATTCTGACTCTTGAATGATGAGGCATGGGTCTCTTTTTCCACTCTTGCATTTTATATGAGGTCTATAAATAAAAAATCACAGGTTTGGTACACAGATTATTAAATAGTAGCAAAATTCCAAGTGTTTTTTCTGTAATTTACAGACAGAGGCGCAATTAAACATCCCACCTGCCAAACACACTGCACACTGATATTGACAATTTACAATTTTAATAATGTAATTATTGCGGTAAAATGTGTCTAATGTAGCCACACGGTATCCTGAAGTAATACAACATGGGTATCGTTATACTAATGCAGTTTTTGCAATAAAATGCATTTGCCGTAACTGCATGGTATGTTTAAATAATACAATATATAAAGGTCTCCCGCGACGACAGAGCAGCAGATTGTCAGGAGGAATCGTTCTTTCCCGACAATCACCTGCTTGCTGGCGAAGGAGACCGCTGCATTTACATGAAGCAATCTCCTGCAGAGTATGGGGAGGAGAGATCACGACTGCCATCGCTCTTGCCCATACTGACTTCCCCACCAGCACAATTTACTGCCGCAAATGACAATTTTGTGTGTGCACAAATGATCGGATTACCCGATGAATGAGCGTTTTGTTTGTTCAAAGAGTAATCGGCAATACATTTAGACCGTCAGATAATCGCTAATGAGCGTTCATATGAAAGCTTGCTAGCGATTATCTTTAGGATTCTCAATCTGAGAATTACTGAATTGCAACAAATTACAAAGAGAAAGAACTGTTTTTTTGTTTTTGTTTTTATTTATTACTCAGCGTTTGCAGGTAAATGTATGCATCCTGGAGGTCTGGCAATAAGCCTATGAACTTTAGAAACTTCAGGTATTTTTTTTACAAAAAAGGGCTGGCTGTCCATTTTATAGAAAATAATGTGTTTGCTGCAGGATTTTGTAATACAGGACTTGCCAGTCCCTCACTCTTTATGCTCTGCCTGTTAAAACCCTATATCTACCTAATTATATCACTATACTCTCCCTATCACACCTAAATTACTGGTTTGTATCTGTAATTACTCTTTGGCAGACACAGCCAAAACACATGCTTTCAGATCGCAGGCTGCACACAGAATGATATTTTGCTCATTCCAAGCAAAAGACCCTGCCAACATCTTGCCCGCTGATTGGGTGATCTGTCTGTCTGTCAGCCTCTAAGCCGATCATAGCAAATCCTCCCATCTCCCTCCCAGGTCCATGTGATCCTCCATCTTCATTCGTCCTGTCATTTTCCCTGCCAATTTTCATTGTAAAACGGTTCAGGCTCCATTTTTGAGGGATGGTCAAAAATTTGGATTCATTTGGAAGGCTGATTTGTGTGAAATTCATAAATTCTTTTTGACTCTATTCACTCATCTCTACCTTCAACGTATGCTACTATATTGGAATACGTCGGCCATTGACTCCTATATGTTTTTTTTTTTTTACTTTTCCCCTCTGCATAGACAAGCATTGTAGACTATGCTTTCCTGTACAGAGAAAGAAATGCCAGTGCCATAGTGGCTCATACGTTGGATGCATGGAGTCCTATGGACACGATTAGCATGCACGCCAAATGTGTACAAAAAAATGTGAACTGAGCCTTAGTTGAATTCAATTTTCTGAACGTAGATAACAGCCTGGTCTCAGAGGACTTTACAAAAACTTTATTTTCAATAATGAAATGGATATGTCTAACTGTCAGGGTGGTAAGAGTTTAGAGGGGAACATCAAGGACCTACAAATGACAGTCCCACCTAATGTGCCGCCCGAGCCTGTGAGAACCTGCTCTTGTAACGTTTTCGGGAATCAAAGTGAATGTCACTCTGATGTTTTTTTCCTTCATGAAAAGAGCTGAATAAGCAACAAAAGAGACAGACAGGGAACTAACTGGGTTTTAAACTGTGAGCGTCTAAAGTGTGTGCCAAACTAAAGAGCACATTGCTTCTTTATCAAGCGGCAAACTACAACTAGAAAGAATCATTGACCAATTAGGGGGAATTTTTCAACAATATCAACAATATTAACGTGCACTTTGTTAGGCTGTAAATATATACAATTAAAGGCGTTTTCTGGGACTTTAGGATTGGTTATCAATAGAGGTGAGCGAAGTATTCAAAAAATTTGATTCGGCTGCTTCGCTGAATTTTACAAAACAATTTGCTTTGTGACAAATTACTTTGTCACGAAGCGCATTTCTTTGTAAGTAGTGGGTGGAATGACAGAGAGTGGCGATTGCACTCACTTGAATGCAGCGAATACTTGTAATACACTACCTGGCCGCTACAGGGTTGACGACGCATAGTGTAATGAAGAGGAAGCATTGCTTGTATGGAGCCCTGGCTCTTCTTCAAAAAGCCGATTGGCGGGGATGCCGAGGGTAAGACCCCCGCTGATCAGATAATGATGACCTACCATGAGGATAGATCATCAATATAAAACCCCTGCACAACCCCTTTAATATATCAATATCTATCAACACCATACTTTCCATAGTGGCTGTGCCTGGTATTGCAGCTCATTGAAACCATGTCCCATTTAAGTGAATGGGGCTGAGATGCTGCCCACTTGACTGGGATAAGGATGTAGTGATACCAGGCACAGCCACTATGAAAAGTATGAAGCTAAGCATGGTAAATATACAACAGGGAGCCAGCTTGCTGGAACACCTTTACTTTTCAATCAGCTGATCATCAGGAGTTGATGGGTGTCAGACCCACACCAATCTGATATTGATGTCCTATCGTAATGAGAGGCCATTAATATTCTAGCCCTGGAAAACCCCTTGAAATAGTTCTTTCCCCCACTGTTGTATGTAACTGTATTTTTAGACAGTAACTAGTATAAATTAACTCGGCGGTCACTTTTGAGTTTTGGCATAAATGGCGTTACTACTAAAGCAAGCAAATGGCCACCAGTCCATAGAGATCAATGGCGGTCATGTGCGACATATTGAAGGAGTCTTCCGGAGGTGCAATAATGCTGACCTATCCTTTGAATAGCAAAGTAATAATAGTTAAGAGCAGCACCCAAGGACCTTATCGACACTACCGGAATGCAACAGTCTATCCACGACCGCAGATCCCCAGAGGTCCACAGATCAGCAATCAAACATGTAGCCGAAACATTGCACTTTATTGCTCTTTTTGTACGCATTCATGGGTGTATGATGAATAAAACCATCTGGCGAAGCTGCCGTCACCTGTTGTTTGATTGCTATCCTTAGGATAGGTCATCAATATCAGATCAGTAGGAATCTGACTCTCAGCACCCCCTGTTCAGCTGTTTGAAGAGGCAGCGCCACTCCAGTGAGTGCTGGGGCCTCATCCTAAGCCATGACCTAGGTTGCAGCTTAGTCCCAATCAAGTGAATAGGCTGCAATACCAAACACAGCCAATGTAAGGCGCTTTGCTTGGTATGCAGCAAGGAGGCCACAGCATTCATCTAAGTGATGTGTCCCTTTCAAACAGCTGACCAGTGGGGGGTCCCAACCAATCTGATATGGATTACCTATCCTGAGGGTACATCATCAATATCGTACTACTGAAGTATCCCTGTAGATCTATGGTTTCCACAAACATGGAAATTTTCAATGTTTCTCATGCTGCCGTCAATTTCAGAAACCTCATTATATTTCCAACTCGGAAACTTTCTCTGATATGTATTTTTCATGCAAAGCATTGCAGTCTCGTTTTGGCATTCCACCAGTTAACGTTTCATCTGTATGACGGGGCATCTACTCGCGCATCCCGTATCATTTCCTATGACTGCACATCCATCTAGCCCCTAAAACTGCCCACTGCTTGGAATCCCCGGGCATGCATATATCAGAGGAAAAAGCTGTGAGCGGTTTGTTTTATGAGCGAATCCACATCTCTTTCTGCAAGTTACAAAAACACAGCCAGCCTGCGTTATTAATGTTTACTTGGGTATTAAATATATTGTGCTCAGGGGAGCTATATGTTACCATACAGCTGTTACAAAACGCTTCCACCTCTGTATTAGACGCCAAAAATGGAACAGGCAGAAATCATTACAGCTTCTGCCTTTCAATTATTTTAATACAGGGTCACCTTGGTGGTGTCGCAATGCAGTATATAAAGATTGAGGGAGGATTGCGGTAGCCAATGTGTCAGTGTGTCTGCCAGTAAAGTCCCTTGCTCTCAAAATTGTAACCTGCCAAAAGGGAATTCAGACTGGTCGGCAATGGAGGACTCGAGAAGATGGTACTGTATTAAAGTGTATAACGTACATCTCGTATTCCACATTGCTTGCAGGCTCTTAGAATGAATAGATTTCGTTCTTTAAAAGGTCTCCGGCTCCATTAAGGAGTAGCCATATGAAATGTGCAACCTGTGCAATTACAAGGGGTCAGGATGGAATTGGGCCCACTCCCGCCTTAAAGTGAATCTGTCACCAGGGACACCCCCAGGGTTGGACGGGTCCATCAGAGTATCATAGGCTCCTCCAGTCAGCCTAGGCTCTAATACCATAGTGAAACCCAAAAGTCCAGGAGAAAAAAAAAAAAAAACATTTAGAGCTGCATTTGGAGCCAGTCAAAATGTAGATCACAGAAGTTTGCGAGCTGACAATGTCTCTCTCTTGATTCCCTTCCCTATGACTGTACTCTGGCACCTGTGGTTGTAGGTGTCCACTGTATGATGCAGGTTTCTAAGTTATGCCTGCCCTGAACTGAGGTGGTGGTGTCTTAACATGTTTCCCGTCACCTTGCAGGCTCTCTAGAGTAGTAGTCCTCCTAGATGAGCTGTCTTTGAGGTCCTCATGGCCTGGAGGAGCAGGAGCAGGATAGCAGGCTCCCTCGCTCTCTACTTTCTCTCCTCCTAACTAGCTCTGACCTTCCCTCGCCAGGAAGTCGGATCAGCTCACTCTTACCAAGAGGGGGAGGAATGGGATGGTGAGTACCATTCCTGTTGCCAGACACTGCCAACTGTTACCCATCTGTTGGTGTACAAGGTGTATAGCATGACATTGCATTACGTTGCATTGCAAACCATTTACGATTGCAGTACCCCCAGGTCTGGGGTATTTTACATGTGTAAGTAATAGTCAGGAAGAACAGTTGTTGACCAAGACAGATATCTTGGGCATATGGCTACCTTTCGATCAGACAGATGATTAAAATAATCACTATTTGTTTCCTGAAATCCCACCTCTGTAAATGTCGGTAAAGGTGGTCACTCAGACAGGAAGTCAAGCTGTTTCTATGCAATGCCAAGCTAGATACTCTTGACTTGAAAACTAAAATAATTTCTTATTCCAGAAAAATCAATGCAAACTGCATATTTCTCCAGGTTCAAGAAGTTTAGATACAAACTGAATGGAGTCATTTGAGACTTAGGATAATAACTAACATCTATCGAAAAGCTGAAACCTATTTCTCAGTGCAAAGTGTGATAACCAATTCTGCCTGGAGAAAGCAATGCCACAGCTCAGGGACAAGTTGGCAAGTTATTATTGTATTGTGACACTGGATGTCAATCCATTAGATGGAATAAAACCATTTTAATCAATCATTGCTGACTTATGTCTGAACAGTGACCAATATATGAACAACAGTGAAACATTTGGGGATATCAGCCATTACAAAATCCTCTGTTTTTCCTTCTTGCATGTTTCTTGTCATTCATGTCTTTTCATTACAGGATTAGATTAGATAGATAGATAGATAGATAAATAGATAGATACTCCAAATTCTAAAACACTTAAATATGTGGCCAAATAGAATAAATGCCAAGGGCCACTGCAGAAAATTTGATATTCTGCACAACCACACAGGGCTTTTATAAGAATCCTTCAGGTCATAATATGGTAAGTTATGATGTGTCCAAGTGTGAAGGGTGTCTTAACAGTATCCCCCACAGCAGCAAAGTCTGAATGGCTGTAGTAGCAGGAAACTTTTCTGACTCCTATTCTCAGCCATGCAGATACTAAGTTCTCCTTTCTCTTCCTCTCTTCCCCCTCTTCTGTTGATCTTGCAGAGATCTGTTAGTCTCTGTGGCCCAAGAAAGCCACAGAGATCAGTTAGTTTCTGTGGCTTTCTTGGACCTGAGAAGAGGTAACACGTGGACCCTGCCTCCTCTCTCTCGAAACTCACCAGCTAGGGGTAGATCTTAGATCACCACTAGAGATAAGCGAATTTCTGAAAAATTTGGTTCGATTAAAATTTATTTGTGGTGAATCACATTACAAAACTGCTATTTCCTGGCTGCAGAGAGCCTTTATAGTGGTGTAGAACACTGTGCCTTACAGTAACACGCATAGGGAGTCTGCTGTGGTAGTGAAACAATACTGTGAGTCAGTATGACATGCAGATGACAGGTGTTGCTCTTTGAATCAATGTACACTTCACTTATTTGGGCAGTTAGGGGCCAAAACTGACCAAATAAATCAAGTGTAAACTCAGCCTTACAGGTCAATGTTAGCGGCAAGAAGAAGCGCACTCCTTTTACACCGTCATCAGCTGATACCACATAGATGTCTACAGAACCTGTTCTATTAAATGCTTATAGAAGTAGAGCCCCCCCCCAACAGAGTGGAGAGGGTGTCAGCAGTAAGTTTGTGTTGACGCCACTGATTAATTTGCCCTTCCTCTGATCTGTCAGAACAATAACCCACAAAAAACGGATCCTGTCTGTGGAGCATCGACCTTCACTCGGTCAGCATTTGGTCAGTAATCCATCAGTATTGGAGTGGATTCAAAGCAGAGAGGACACGTGAATGGAATATTTGCATGTCTTCTGTGTTTTGTACCCACTCATGCTTTTGGCTACTAAATCATAAGCCAATTCTGATGCAAAATAGGGACCATGTCATGCAGGCTTTACAGCTGTTACATAGACAGGATCCGTTGTGTGTCTCGATTTTCCTTCCTTCTGACAGATTAGAAGAAGGGTCAAATAAATGATGATGTCAGCCAGGCCGAAAGGCAAAATAGTGGCCCAGTCATGAAGTGGGGAGGGTGGGAACAGCATGAGAAGTCCACAGAGTGGCCCTATGACATAGTGGTGAGGTGTAAGCAGCATGAGGAGACCACAGAGTGGCACAATGACAGAGTCTGGAGGTGGCAGCAGCATGAGGAGACCACAGAGTGGCACAATGACAGAGTCTGGAGGTGGAAGCAGCATCAGGAGGAGGCCACAGAGTGGCACAATGACAGTGTGGAGATAGCAGCAGCATCAGGAGGCCACAGATAGGCACAATGACAGTGTGGAAGTGGCAGCAGCAGCATCAGGAGGCCACAGAGTAGAGATGGCCTTGCGGTTCGCCTGGCGGTCGATTTGCGGCGAACTTTGCTTATTCACGGTTCGCTGAACATGCGAACATATGGCGTAGTCTGCCGCCACCATATTATTTGCATTGTGCAGAACTTTGACCCATGACACATCCATCAGGTGGGACAGGACAGCCAATTGAGACATTTCAGCACATGGACACACACCCTACCCTATAAATAAACCCGATTTGGCCACCATTTTACAGTCTTTTGCCAGTGTAGTGAGAGGTTGCTGTGTGGAGCAGGGACAGACTGTTAGGGACACCAAGCTAGCTAATAGGGCCACAAAAGTCTTTTTAAGGACTGGTATAGGTGTGCTATTGATAGGTGTGACATACTGAGGGGTGTGATATACTTATAATATACTTTCTAACATAGAGAGTATATTATAGTGCATTTGTATTGGGCAGCAGCTGTTTGCGGTTCTGCTGCGATACTGCAGCTATACAGAGGGACAAACTCTATTGAAATAACTAATTGCAACTGGTGTGATATACCAGTTGCCCCCCAAAAAAACTGATTGAGGGGGTTTGATATGCCTGCTTCCAGCAAATAATCATTAAGGGGTTCTATATACCTGCTTCCACAAATACTGCTCTTCTGTAGGGACTTTGTCACAGGGTCATTTTGAAAATGACAATCAGAGGAAGAGGCAGGCCATACTGCAGGGGTGGTAGGGGTCGGGCAGGTGCACCAGGCCGGAGTCTAAGTGGGAAGTTGGAGAAGGTGCGTGCGATTACGTCAAAGGACGCACCAGAGTTGGTTGAGTGGCTCACTCAGCCTTCCGCTTCTGCACCCTCCTCATCCTCTGTATCTGCACCCTCCTCACTCTTTGCTGTGTGCACCCCCAAAGACACCACCAACACCACCACCATAGCCCCTCCACACGAGTCAGAGGAATTATTTCCCCATCCATTGCTAGACCTTACCGATGTGCAGCCATTCTTGGCATCGGATGACAAAAAGGAGGTAGCAACGGCCGCCACCCAGTGGTCTGATGACAGTACCCAGATCAGCCCAAGGAGGGAGGTCCCCGCTGTTACTGCTTACTCCGAGATCTCTAATGTCAGTGGTGGTGAAGGTGAAGGTGACGATGATGACGTGTCGATGGATGTTACGTGGGTGCCCACAAGAGAGGAAGAGAAGGGGAGTTTAGAGGGAGAGACAGAGCAGCAGATAGCGGGTAGAAGTAGGAGAAGCAGGCAGAACTCGCAGTGCACAGAAGGCAAAAAGCAGACTGCAAATGTATCTGGAGCGAGCCATCCACCATGCACGGTCACATCTGGCGCTCCCAGGACACCGGCACATGGCTCTGCAGTGTGGGCTTTGTTTAACAGGTCAGCTGCTGACAATAGTGTTGCCTTCTGCAGCCTGTGCTGTCAACGCATAAGTCGCGGTAAGCCCAACACTCACCTAGGGACGACCGCCTTAAGAAGGCACCCAGGGCCGGCCTTAGGCCTTTAGGCGCCCTGTGCGAGAAAGCTTTACAGCGCCCCATAGTGACCACGCCCCCTCAGTAACCACACCCCCTCAGTAACCACACCCCTCAGTGACCACACCCTTTCAGTGGTCACACATTTCTCCTCCAGATGGGCAGCATCAGCACATCTCTGTCCCACCCCCGCCCCCGCGTCACCATGGCATTGGCACATTTCTCCTCCAGATGGGCAGCATCAGCACATCTCTGTCCCACCCCCGCCCCCGCGTCACCATGGCATTGGCACATTTCTCCCTGTCCCCTCCAGATGGGCAGCATCAGCACATCTCTGTGACAGAGATGTGCTGATGCTGCCCATCTGGAGGAGAAATGTGCCAATGCCATGGTGACGCGGGGGCGGGGGTGGGACAGAGATGTGCTGATGCTGCCCATCTGGAGGAGAAATGTGCCAATGCCATAGTGACGCGGGGGCGGGGGTGGGGGGGGGACAGGGATGTGCTGATGCTGCCCATCTGGAGGAGAAATGTGCCAATGCCATGGTGACGCGGGGGTGGGGGGACAGGGATGTGCTGATGCTGCCCATCTGGAGGAGAAATGTGCCAATGCCATGGTGACGCGGGGGCGGGGGTGGGACAGAGATGTGCTGATGCTGCCCATCTGGAGGAAAAATGTGCCAATGCCATGGTGACGCGGGGGCGGGGGTGGGGACAGAGATGTGCTGATGCTGCCCATCTGGAGGGGACAGGGAGAAATGTGGCAATGCCATGGTGACGCGGGGGCGGGGGTGGGGGGACAGAGATGTGCTGATGCTGCCCATCTGGAGGAGAAATGTGCCAATGCCATGGTGACGCGGGGGCGGGGGTGGGACAGAGATGTGCTGATGCTGCCCATCTGGAGGAAAAATGTGCCAATGCCATGGTGACGCGGGGGCGGGGGTGGGGACAGAAATGTGCTGATGCTGCCCATCTGGAGGGGACAGGGAGAAATGTGGCAATGCCATGGTGACTGGGGGGGTGGGGGTGGGGGGGGACAGAGTCTGAGATGTGCTGATGCTGCCCATCTGGAGGAGAAATGTGCCAATGCCATGGTGACGCGGGTGAGGGGGACGAGACAGAGATGTGCTGATGCTGCCCATCTGGAGGGGACAGGGAGAAATGTGCCAATGCCATGGTGACTGGGGGGGGGGGCAACAGAGACTCTGTCCCCCCCCCAGTCACCATGGCATTGGCACACTTCTCCCTGTCCCCTCCACTTGGGCAGCATCAGCACATCTCTGTCCCGTCCCCCCATCCCCCATGGCACTGTTGGCACATTCCCATAAATCATAATCATTTCTCCAAATAAAAAATACCTATATGTTCTCTAGCTGTAGTGCTGCCAGCTGCCGCGTGGGCCTTGCTGTGTCTGCTGGCTGGGCGCGCTCCGTCTTCTCTCTGGGGGCGGAGCTCAGTGGCTACGCTCCAGCAGCCACTGGTCTGCTCTCTTAAAGAGACAGCAGGCAGGCCAGCCAGGCAGCAGAGCGGAGCTCAGAGCGGCCCCGAGCCCCGCCCCCTCCTCACTCCTTCAGTCCGGATCGGAGCGCAGTGTCACACTGTGAGTGTGACTGTGTAAGTTCGCCGCCCGCCTGCAGGCCCTACAGAATAAAGATTTGCGTCACGGTGCGGCCGCACAGCCCGCACACCCCAAAGGCCGGCCCTGAAGGCACCTGACCTCCCATCACCGAGCCCAATGGAAGCAACACCATCAGAACCCACAAAGCCACACTCGCGGCACTCCACGTCCTGCCTCTTCTCCTCTCTCCTCCCATTTGTCCTCCACTCCACCTTCCACCATGCCGTCGTCGCGTTAATCTGGCAAAAGGCAGGCTTTCTTGGCCCAAATGTTCGAACGTAAAAAGTTCATGACGCCCGATAACCCTCTTGCCCAACGGCTGACCGCCAGCTGGTCGGAAATGCGAGCCCGCCAACTACTGCCATATAAACTGGTGGATTCTGAGACCTTTAGAAAATTTGTCGCCATTGGCACACCGCAATGGAAGGTCCCCGGAAGGAAATACTGTATTTCTCCCAGAAGGGCATACCAGAGCTATATGTTCAGCGGCAAGTGAATGTATCTCTGGCACACAGTGTCGGTGCCAAGATAGATCTGACCACAGACACTTGGTCTAGCAAACACTGGAAGGGAAGGTACTGCCCACTGGGTGAACCTTCTGACGGCTGTCAAGAATGCAACCCGTGGCATCCTGTGGATTTGGTGTTACCGCCACGGATTGCATGCAGGCCTGCCTCTTCTTCTCCTCCTCCTACTCCATCCTCCGTCTCCTCCTCGCTGACTCCTCCTTTTCCACTGCTACTGCCTCTCCCGCTGCACCCCCCCTGAACTTAGTCGTGCAGCGATTCGTTGCCAAATACCCCGGGGTCCAGGCCGGGAAAATCTCTGGCCATATTAGAAGATCTTACACGGCCATGGCTCGCCTTGCTGACGTTCAGAGGCGACACCACTTGCCAGTCAGACGTCTGATTTGTGACTGCCCGACGCACTGGAACTCCACCTTGTATATGCTTGATAGGCTGCTCCAGCAGAAACGTGCCATTAACGACTACCTTTACAAACTCTGCGGCAGGACAGGTTCTGGGGAGCTTGTTTTTTTTTCACTGCAGCAGTGGCTGCTCATGCGTGACGCATGCAGACTTCTGTGGCCATTTGATGAGATCACCAAACTGGTCAGTCACAGCCAGGGCGCCATCAGTGACATCCTACCTTACGCCTTCTTTCTGGAGTGTGCATTGCGTCGTGTCATTGATCAAGCCATCGAGGAGCAGGAGCAGAAAGATGACGAAGTCGCAATGCTGAATAAATTCCCAGGGGGGGCTACTCCATCTGAGACAAGTCAGCAGGAGTCTGAAGGATGGTGCCTGGGGGGAGGAGGAGCAAGAAGAGCAGGCTTTCAACTTTTCCTAGATCCCTGGTGTTGTCCGTGGATGGGGGGAGGAGGCCGAGGATGACATTTTCCTGGGTGATGAGCAGGAGCCAGGCCGCTCCACCGCTTCCAATTTAGTGCAAATGGGGGCCTTCCTGCTTCAGTGTTTGAAGAGGGACCCCCGTATAAAAAGCATAAAGGGCAAGGACCAGTACTGGGTGGCAACGTACTTAGACCACGGTACAAACACAAAATGGCGGACATGGTACCAGCATCACAGAGGGCTGTCAGAAAGCAGCATTTCCAGGCCTTTCTTCGAGAGATGCTGCATTCTGCTGTTGCGGGCGCTGGCAGAGGAATTTCCACCCACAGAGAAACAGTTGCGGTACCAATCCTACCGTGCCTGCAAGAAGAGAGCGGTTTGAAGATGTGTTGGTCACTTCGAATATAAGATCATTCTTGGGTTAACGGCCAATGTGGACACTCTGAGAAGCGAGGAACCCCTTGACTACTGGGTGTGCAGGCTTGACCTTCGGCCATACCTGGCACAATTTGCCATGGAACTCTTGGCTTGCCCCTCGTCGAGTGTCCTGTCCGAAAGGACGTTCAGCGCAGCAGGTGGGATCGTGATCGATAAGTGCACTCGGCTAGCTTACAACAGTGTGGGATACCTCACATTTCTAAAAGTGAATGAGGCATGGATCTCGGAGGAATTCAAAAACTGTGATGAACACGTTTAATTGCATTTCACCTATTACCATTGTTTTTTTTTTTTTCAAGAGGGGGGATTTCGTTATCCATGTTTTTAATCCAATTTAATATTTTTTGTTCTTTTAAACATACAGTTGCAAGAAAAAGTATGTGAACCCTTTGGAATAATATGGATTTCTGCACAAATTGGTCATAAAATGTGATCTGATCTTCATCTAAGTCACAACAATAGACAATCACAGTCTGCTTAAACTAATAACACACAAAGAATTAAATGTTACCATGTTTTTATTGAACACACCATGTAAACATTCACAGTGCAGGTGGAAAAAGTATGTGAACCCTTGGATTTAATAACTGGTTGAACCTCCTTTGGCAGCAATAACTTCAACCAAACGTTTCCTGTAGTTGCAGATCAGACGTGCACAACGGTCAGGAGTAATTCTTGACCATTCCTCTTTACAGAACTGTTTCAGTTCAGCAATATTCTTGGGATGTCTGGTGTGAATCGCTTTCTTGAGGTCATGCCACAGCATCTCAATCGGGTTGAGGTCAGGACTCTGACTGGGCCACTCCAGAAGGCGTATTTTCTTCTGTTTAAGCCATTCTGTTGTTGATTTACTTCTATGCTTTGGGTCGTTGTCCTGTTGCAACACCCATCTTCTGTTGAGCTTCAGCTGTTGGACAGATAGCCTTAAGTTCTCCTGCAAAATGTCTTGATAAACTTGGGAATTCATTTTTCCTTCGATGATAGCAATCCGTCCAGGCCCTGACGCAGCAAAGCAGCCCCAAACCATGATGCCCCCACCACCATACTTCACAGTTGGGATGAGGTTTTGATGTTGGTGTGCTGTGCCTCTTTTTCTCAACACATAGTGTTGTGTGTTTCTTCTAAACAACTCAACTTTGGTTTCATCTGTCCACAGAATATGTTGCCAGTACTGCTGTGGAACATCCAGGTGCTCTTGTGCAAACTGTAAACGTGCAGCAATGTTTTTTTTGGACAGCAGTGGCTTCCTCTGTGGTATCCTCCCATGAAATCCATTCTTGCTTAGTGTTTTACGTATCGTAGATTCGCTAACAGGGATGTTAGCATATGCCAGAGACTTTTGTAAGTCTTTAGCTGACACTCTAGGATTCTTCTTCACCTCATTGAGCAGTCTGCGCTGTGATCTTGCAGTCATCTTTACAGGACGGCCACTCATAGGGAGAGTAGCAGCAGTGCTGAACTTTCTCCATTTATAGAAAATTTGTCTTACCGTGGACTAATGAACAGCAAGGCTTTTGGAGATACTTTTATAACCCTTTCCAGCTTTATGCAAGTCAACAATTCTTAATCGTAGGTCTTCTAAGAGCTCTTTTGTGCGAGGCATCATTCACATCAGGCAATGCTTCTTGTGAAAAGCAAACCCAGAACGGGTGTGTGTTTTTTATAGGGCAGGGCAGCTGTAACCAACACCTCCAATCTCATCTCATTGATTGGACTTCAGTTGGCTGACACCTCACTTCAATTAGCTGTTGGAGATGTTATTAGGCTAGGGGTTCACATACTTTTTCCACCTGCACTGTGAATGTTTACATGGTGTGTTCAATAAAAACATGGTAACATTTAATTCTTTGTGTGTTATTAGTTTAAGCAGACTGTGATTGTCTATTGTTGTGACTTAGATGAAGATCAGATCACATTTTATGACCAATTTGTGCAGAAATCCATATCATTCCAAAGGGTTCACATACTTTTTCTTGCAACTGTATGTATTGACATGTATTTATACTGGCCTGCAGTAAAATTGATACCACATAATGACTTGATCTTTTATGTACGTTGAATGCATAATTTTTGGGGCCGTTAATGTAACTGGCCAACAGTAAAATTGTTATCCACTGACCGCCTAATATACCTCCAGCCACATAATCACTTGTTCTTTTCTGTCAAGTGAATGCCTAATTTTTGGGGCCTGTACTGGCCTACAGTAAAATTGTTAACCGCTGACCGTCTAATATACCTCCAGCCACATTATCAATTGTTCTTTTCTGTATGGTGAATGAATAATTTTTGGGGCCTGTGGTCCACTGACCTGCAGTCAAATTGATATCCATTGACGGTCTAATATACCTCCAGCCACGGATGCCTCGGATGAATTCAACACCTTTTGACGACCACGTGTTATCGAATTTCACCATTATCATTTGGGGTTTATTCAAGAGGGATGATTTTGCCATTTTTTTAATCAAATTTTATATTTTTAGTTCTTTTAAACACATGTATTTACTTGCAGTAAAATTGATATCCATTGACCGTCTAATATATCTCCAGCCACATAATCACTTGATGTTTTCTGTCCAGTGAATGCCTAAAGTTTGGGGCCTGTAATCTAACTGGCCAACAGTAAAATTGATATACGGTGACCGTCTAATGTACCTCCAGCCACATTATCACTTGATGTTTTCTGTCCGGTGAATGCCTAATGTTTGGGGCCTGTACTCCTGTGGCCTAAAATAAAAATTTTCTAGGCTCCAGCAGGGACTACCTGCCTCCATCTTTACTGCATACTGCCACTGTGTGTCTGGGTACTCTGCCTCGTCTTCCCCATCGCCCTGTAGCTCCTCTGGCTGCTTCTGCTCCTCCTCTTCTGTCACCTGTGTAGAAAAAAACACCCATTTCGCTACACATTGCTTGTGCTCCAATGTCCTCCTCCTCCTCCAGTTCAGCCCCAACAGGGCTCATGTGGCCGTGACATCAAGGCACCATGTCTCCAGTCCCCTGATCAGCCATATTTACCAGCATTTGTTCCAGGACATGAAGCAGTGGAATGACGTTGTTCATCCCATAGTCCTGGTGACTGACAAATAACGTGGCCTCCTCAAAGGGCCTGAGCAAACGGCAGGTGTCACGCATGAGCTTCCACTGGCTGTCATCGAAGTTACACAGGGGAGTACTCCTGTTCACTTGGATCATCAAGAAATGGTTTATGGCCTTTCTCTGTTTGTATAGTCGGTCCAACATATGGAGGGTGGAATTCCAACGGGTAAAAACATCGCATATAAGCCTATGTTGGGGGATGCTGTTCTGCTGCAACAGCTCAAGGAGGGTGTGCATGCAAAGTTTACTGGCCATTTTTAGGATGTCTTGCAGATGGGTGGAAGACTTCAGGAAACGCTTGACAACCAGATTTTACACATGTGCCATGCAGGGTGCATGGCTCAGCCCTTCTTGATGCAGTGCTGACACCATGTTCTTCCCGTTGTCGGTCACCATGTTCCGATTTTAAATTGTCGTGGAGAAAGCCAGGATTCGATTTCTTGATGAAGGACATGGAGAAGTTGCTCCATTGTGTGACTTCGTTCACCCAGTGAAACGAGGTGCAGAACAGCGTGACATCGCCGTGCCCTGCACATGTGGTATGCTGGAGGGGCACTGTGACTTGTCCCTGCAGTGGAGGCTGAGGACATGGTGGAGGATGAAGAGGCAGAGGCGGACAATGTCGCAGGACCAATGGCTTGAGAACATAGAGGCGGAAGCGACGTCACATGGCCAAGTTGCTGGTTTGGCTGTGCAGGAACCATATTCACCGAGTTGGCCGTAAAGGACATGTATTGTCCCTGACCGAAGTTACAGCTCCACACATCGGCGGCCCACCTTCTGCTCTACATGTGTGTGCAGGGTGGTACTGCCATTTTGGGAAAGAAATGACGGCTTGGGACTCTTCACCTCGGCTCGGCACAAGCCATCAGTTCTCTGAAAGGTGCAGAGTCCACCACTTGGAAAGGGAGGGACTGCAGCCATAGGCATCGCTACAGGGTGGCAAGGAAAGGGCAATTGGCCCCCCTCAGGTTATCCCTTGCCCACCCGCGCACCCTCCTGCTGATTCCCCGCCCTTCCCCGTTAAAATGTAACACTAGTCTGGCCCCATGGCCCGGCCGCCGCCGATTCGAATCACACACTGCACACGCTGCCTGCAGATTTGCACACAATGACAGTCAGAGTCAGCAGCACAGTGACTGCACTGGCTCATACAGAGGGGGTACTGTGCAGAGCTCCCCCCCTAACACTGTCACTGACCCCCACCCATGGCACTAGATCTACTTCAATGATCCCCCAATGTGCTCTTGGATTGAGAGGAGGGGCCTGATTGCAGCTTGCAGGATTACTGGTGGCGTGCTGAGTAGAGTGCATTATCATTGTGAAGGGTGGGGGTGCTATTAATTGCATTGTGTCTGGCAGGACTGGGGGGGGGGGGTACAGTTAGGAGATCGCTTAGCACCTGTCACAACAGGTGCTTGCCTAGTAAACACAGTGCCATCCATCACTTATTAACCCCTCCCTTGCCAGCCCACCCAGCCCCATTGCTGTGTGTTATGCTTTGAACTTTTTTTTTTGTCCATGAAGGGGTTAATTAAGTGTTTTTTGGGGGGTTTATTGTGCATATTGTGTTTGGGAGCCATTTAACAACTTTGACCAGTTGGGTTTGAGCGTGGTTGTGGTTGAGTGTCATCCACTGATTCCCATAACAGTGTCATCAACTGTTGCCCATAACAGTGTCATCCACTAATGTCGTTTTTTTTTCAGTAGTATGATTAAGTGGTGAAAATAATAAGTGCCCCCCATTTTTGACTGTGGTATTTTATGTGCCCCCCACCTATATATTGTTCCTAGAGTCGCCACTGACTGCAGCACCAGCAACTTGGACAGGAGCACATTCAGCTTCTGCGCCGTTGGATGAGTGCACGCATACTGTTTAGTGGTGAGCGGCATAGGCAATATTCGTTTTCGTGATATTTCCCAAACTTTTCTCATAATATTCGCAATAAATTTGCGAATTTTAGAATTCGTGATCTCGTCATTATTTTTGCGATTGCGCAAATCGGCACAAATGATGCGCATATGTTTTACGCAATACATGCAACTTCACATTTTATCAGGTCTGAGTAGATATTACTGATTGGTGCACTAAGTATTGTTGTGACATCACAGCACTATGTCTGTAGCATGCATGTATGGACAGCAGAGAAACAGCAATTCCTATCACACTACCTAACACCCTGCACTGGAACCTATCAGCTACACTATATCACTATCTAACCTACACCGACTATCTCCCACTAACTATCTGTATGATATATATGAGCTAACTAACTATCTAATGTAATTGGATAAGAAATAGTATCCAGACGAAAGGACAGAGCACTGCAATGTCACTGCTGTCTCTCTCAGAACTGCAAAAAAACAGCAGAAAATGGCTGCTGGGGAGTTTCTTATATAATAAAGGGGTAGGTAACTTTCCTATTGGTTGCTAGGGATGTGGCTAAGCTCTGACAGAGATATTTCAGCCTTCTCATTGGCCCACAAGCAAGAAAGGAGGTTACTGATGAAAAAAAAAACTAGAATATTCACGATTACGAATATATAGCAAGGAGGTCTACATCTTCGCGAATTCTCAAAGTGCCGATATTCACAATTAAAATGTGTGATTAGAATATTTGCGATCAACACTAATACTGTTGTCTCTTGGCAATCACTTCGGTGATCGATTGCTGACGGAATGACTGACGAGGAGTAGGATGAAGAGCAGGAGCATCAGGACCAGCAGATGATGGAAGGACAGACAGCTCTCTTTGGCTGAGGTGGTGGAGCCTTGACTGCCTCAAATCGTGTGTGTGCCACTGGGTGATGCAGCGGTTGCTGTGGCAGGCTGGACCACCGCATCAGAGACATGGTTCTCCCAGGCCACTTTATGGTGACGCTGCATATGTTGACGCAGGGCCATGGTGCCAACATTGGCACCCTGGCCACGCTTCACCTTCTGCCCACAGATTCTAACAATAGCTATGTTTACCTCCTCCGGCGGCTTAACAAAAAACTGCCACACCGCTGAGTAGGTGATTTTACCACCAACACTCCGTACTGACTGACTGCTACCGTGAACCCCTGCACCACTACTTCCCGGGAAGGTAGGCTCCTGGGAAGCAAGTGGTCTATCCTGGGCACATTTGGCTCCCGACCGCCCACTACTGACACCCTGCTGACACCCGGCCATGCTAGTGACTTGCTGGCTCCGCTGCTGCCTCACAAGCAAGCTGCCACCCTCTTCTCCCGATGATGATGAAGCCCCTAATTCACCCGGCTCCCAAGTGCGATCAGCTATGTCATCATCATCGAGTACTGTCTGCACGTCACTGATGTCCTCCTCAATGGTCTCTGGGTCAGGAACCTAACCTCTAACAACCCTAGCTCCCACGCCACTCTCCTCAGCACTACTTGCCCGCATACTGGAGGAAGCCCCAGATGTCTCCTCCACATCTTGGCTGGCCAGTAGCTGCTGACTGTCCTCTAGTAGCTTGTCCTCTCTGTATAGTGGAGCTGAGCCCACAGCATATAATACTTGTCTGGCTGAGGGAACAGAAAAGGACAGAGGCAGGTTGAGGACAGGTGAGGGCACAGGGCCTGCTCCCGGGCCATGCCAACTAAGGGTTGTGTCTGACGAACCCACCGACTCTTGGCTGGGGGTGCCTGATGTCACTTGGGACGAAGTGGATGACCGAGTCAACCATTCAAGAACCGCTGGGTTGCTGGTCAAGACATGACCGCTAGATGACATTAGTAGCTCAGGCCTCTCGCTGCGACTCCTGCTGCCACACCCCCATACTCTGCTGCGACCTGTGCCATTTAGACCTCTGCCACTCCCTTCTATGTCTGACATATTGTTAGATCAAATAAATAAATTAAAAGGAAATTAAATCACCCCAAAAAGTCTTTTTTTCCACTAATACACGCCAAAGAAGGCTTTAGAACATATAACTGCACCGTTGAACGGAAAATAAGCCCTTATTTTTTCCACTTATACACGCCACAAAAGGCTTTAAAACATATAACTGCACCACTAAACGACAAATATATATTTTTTTTGCCACTAATACACGCTAAAAAGGGCTGTAATTTATTCACTTCACCACACAACGGCAAATACTTTTTTGTGCCACTAATACACGCAAAAAGGGCTTTAGAAGATATAACTGCATCACTGAACGGCAAATAGGCCCTTGTTTTTTTCCACTTATATACGCCACAAAAGGCTTTAGAACATATAACTGCTGCTGAACGGCAAATAATATATATTTTATGCCAATAATACACGCCAAAAAGGGCTTTAATTTTCTCACTTCACCACACAACAGCTAATAAGCCCTTTTTTCCCACTAATACAAGCCAAAAAATGCTTTAGAACATATAACTGCACTGCACAAGGGCAAATAAGACATAGAAATATTTCCTTGTAATAAACCCTGTTGATGCCTGTATCAACCAGCACTTGCACCCCAATAACAAGAACGGTTTGCTGGAATTACAGAGCTGTATAATGGCAATTTGGATCCGCAGTCAGTTCAGCAAGGTGTAATAGGATTGTTCCTATTACCCAGGCTGTAACCTCCCCTAATGAACCCTGTTCTGCTTCAGTACTGTGGAATGATTCCTCCCTATTCTTTCCCTGAACTTCTATACAGCAAAATAGAAGTTTTAAAGTCTTTCCTACCACTGTCCCTAGCGCCCGCTGACCTCCCTGCACTAAGGATTTAGGAAAAATGCGATTCGTTACCACGAAGCGTAAGGAAATTCGGATTCGGTGTGAATCAAATTTTTCCAACTGGTCAACTTCGATTTGCTCATCTCTAATTACCACCCGACCTCCAGCAAAGGGCTGAACCAGGATTGTTAACCCTGAATGTGCCATTCATACACAGCTATGCTGAGTGTAATACATTACAATGACAATACATGACATAACATTACATAACATCAAACACCAAGCCATTTGCAGATACCCCCTGCTCTGGGGTACTGCTATTACATGCGGTAGGTATTTGACAGCTATACCATGATGTCATATATTGTTCAATCAAAGGCTGTTTTCATCTTGGTGCAGTCTTAGAAGATACGTGTGTTGTGTGTTGTGTGTACGTCCACATATTGTGTATAAAGCCTTCTGTAAGTACACAAGAGGGGGGTCCCCTATTTAGTAATATTTTGTGCTCTGTTTAACACCAAAAAGAAAAAGGCATTTTTTTTTAAAGACTTTCCTAAACGGAGAGTGCTGTCGACACAATGCATTTTACTTTGCATAAAGGCATCACATTGCTTCAATGAACAGCTTATCTGCAATGGAGACACAGGCACATTTGCAATCCTAAAATGGAGAGAGCTTCTCCTGCAGTGTGACTTTTCCATTTATATACTAATCTTCTCTTTGTGTTTCCATGAAAGAAAAGATTTTCTGCCAGTGCATTTCCAAAAACAAAATCTCCATTTAAATGAACAGAAAAGAAAATATTGCAACCGCTGCCAGAGAACCACTTCAAGTATACCGTACAGGTAGGCAATCTCTCGATCTCCAGCTGGGTGGAAGGTGCATGTCCGAAAGTGCCCTTTTAGGACACAAAGCTCCACAAGAGATAGAGGATTAAGGGACTTGCTTAAAAAAGGTATTCCCATCTGGACAACCGGTTATGCCATGAGTGTCCAATAGGTGAGGGCCCCACCTCTAGGACCCACTACTGTCTCAAGAACTGGATCCCAATGTGAATTAAGAAAAAGGCGCTCGTGTGCGGTGTCCTCTCCACTCACTGCTACGGGAAATCTGAATGTTACTTCACTTTCTATGCCACCCCTTCACTGGCATAACAATGGGAGACGGACACCATGTACCCGCCATGTGAATGGCTCCTAACTACGGCCACTTTACCAACCATTCTAAAATACTAGAGTGGTGCAATAATACCAAATGTTGCAAAATGTTACACAAGTAAGCCCAAAAAGTGGCCAAACCCTATTATGTGATTTTTTTTTAAGCTGGAAATCTGGGGTTCAGGGCTTGATAAATTTTGCACCATCCTGGTGCTCTAGTTGACATATTTTACCTAAAAAAGAGAAGCCTTATGTAGATACTCTTTGCCTTCTCTGCATCCATTGGACAATCATAAAAGACTGATACACATAGTTATGGGGAACAGTCCACACTGACAGCCAGGGGCGGACTGGGATCTTAAACTGGCCCCATATTGTAGGCAGGTTCAAATTGACAGAAGGTGGGCCAACATAAGCAGACAAGGCTAACAAATGTAGAAGGGGCAGAAATACCACAGTGCAGCACAAGCTACCGCCCCTGCAGAACCAAATACCACAGTGCAGCACAAGCTACCGCCCATGCAGAACCAAATACCACAGTGCAGCACAAGCTACCGCCCCTGCAGAAACAAATACCACAGTGCAGCACAAGATACCGCCCCTGCAGAACCAAATACCACAGTGCAGCACAAGCTACCGCCCCTGCAGAACCAAATACCACAGTGCAGCATAAGATACCACCCCTGCAGAACCAAATACCACAGTGCAGCACAAGATACCGACCCAGCAGAACCAACTACCACAGTGAAGTACAAGATACCGCCCCTGCAGGACCAAATACCACAGTGCAGCACAAGATACCGACCCAGCAGAACCAACTACCACAGTGAAGTACAAGATACCGCCCCTGCAGAACCAAATACCACAGTGCAGCACAAAATGCTGCCCCAGTAGAATGAAATCTCACAGTGCAGCATATAATACTGCTGCCCTCATTGCAGTATTCAACTGTATCACCCTCATAAGAATGGCGATACACTTGAGTACAGGAGAGCACTTGCGGCCACTGGCCAGATGCATAAGTACCTGATGCTCCTAGCAGTAATTGTCACGTGCCAGAGGTCCCCAGGAGGACCTCCGGGACATCAAACGAGCAGGGCAAGGCAAACAGACCAGGGGCCACGGAACACATAACTTAAAACAAAGGAACCAAGACACGTGACAATGACTATAACGGAAGACCTCAATGTACTGAAACGGATCAGTGTGTGAGAACCCACTGCGCCACGACTAGCAATACTCTGGAGGGGCGTAACTAAGCAGCTACCTGGTCTTCACTAGAGCCTCAGAGGATAGGGTAGTTTAGCCGTTAGGGTAGTTGCCAGGGGCTACTCCAGAGCATAAACCGAGTCAGGAAGAGCGGAACAGAGGCAGAAGCAGGTACCTGCGCCCCAAGCAATAGAAGCAAGGCGGCCCCAGGAAAAGCTGCACGGAGACAGAGAATGGGCATAGGCATTCCCCCTCCGGAGAACACAGGAACCCTCTTCCAAAGGCAGACATGGACAGACATGAACCGAAACCAGAAGCAGTAAGGACTGCCAGACAGACAATAACAGGGACATAGATCAGACGCAAAAAAGCTCTGCTAGGCTATACAGATACAGGACAGATACCAGGCAAGGTACAGGGCCAGAAGACAACAATACAGAACCAGGCGGAACACACCAAGGTGTAGATGGTAGGACCCCTTGGGTCAGCAGCAAATGGCAAAACCTGGCAAGACAAACGTAGACAGACAGACTACACAGAGCAGAAGGGTGAAACCCACCAGACAAGACAGAACAGACTGACATCAACACTCCACGCTCAAAGGCAGAAATAGCAGCCTAACGAGCGCACCTAAAAGGACACACCCAGGAACCGACCAGGGGAGGTTAATCCCATCAGAACCAAACAGGGAGGTACCAAACCAGGTCAGGGGTAACCATAAACCATAGCATACCAAGCTGCGATACAGGACGTTGCCCCAAGCAACCAGTATGCACAGAACACCACAGCCAGTATGCAAGAGCGCAACCAACCTGACATACCCACAGGGAGACGAAACAGCCAAAGGGAGTACACACACAGGCAGGTTCACACCAGCACGTTGAACCACACCGTGACAGTAAATAATGCTGACAACATCAGATTGTTTTGTACCTGGCTGGCGGGTGTCAGTAGGGCTCAGGCGTCCCCTGGGCATTGGTCCACTGGGGAATTTCCCTGTAGGGTCTATGGCCAGTCCGGCCCTGGCGACAGCTTGTAATCTTCATCTTAAGAACTAAAGCTTGTATTACACCGGCAGATTTTCTTCTTTCGTAGTAACGCTCATTAGCGATCAACTGGCAGTTTAATACTGCTACCAATTACCCGATGAACGAGCAAACGCTTGTTCATCGGGCAATCGGACTACAATAGCAGCAGGGTCCTCTGCTAGCGAGCAGGTGATTGCCAGGAAGGAACGCTCCCTCCTGACAATCGTCGGCAGAATCGGACTGTGTAATACAGCTTTACGCCTATAACATTGTGCATCAGGTTACCTATAGTTAATACCCTATGTAGCGCTCTCAACTCTTATAGTTTTGTGGTATGAGGTCCTGAGTGTGGGGGATCCCTCCTTCTAAAAATTCCCAAGGTAGGGTTATTTAAATATGGGTTTACTAAACTAATCTATTTCAAGACAAGAGGTAGTAGAATACTTTTTGTGGGGCTCTGTTCCATTGCCGTTTGCATTTTTTTTTTTTAATTTTTATTAATTATTATTTAATATATTCAATATTTTTAAAAATATATATTTGTTGCAAGTGTTGCAACGTGTTGGAAGCATTGTACACAATATCATCTGGGCTTAAAAGGGTTGTCTCACTTCAGCAAATGGCAGACAAAGTTAATGCAAGGCACTTACTAATGTATTGTGATAGTCCATATTGCTTTCTGGCTGGATAAAATTTTCCATCACATTATGCACTGCTCATATTCACCGGTTACGACCACCCTGCAATTTATCAGCAGTGGCCATTCTCGCACACCATATGAACAAGCGGCGGCCTATGTGCCCTCCCAAGGTGCCGCTCACCAGAGAGGCCGGTACTTTCTCCTATAGTGTGCAAGCACAACCACCTCTGCTGGATTTCAGGGTGATCATAACTAGAGATGAGCGAATTATTCAAAAATTTGATTCGCCGGTTCGCCGAATATTTTTGGAAAAATTTGCTTCAATCTGAATAAATTCACGGACAATTATGTTAGAAAAAACGGCTATTTCCTGTCTGCAGAGAGTCTTTATAGTGGTGTAGAACACTGTGCCTTGCAGTAACACGCATAGGGAATCTGCTGAGGTAGTGAAATAATACTGTCAGTATGACATGCAGATGACAGGCGTCACACTTAGAATCACTGCACACTTCACTTATTTGGGCAGTCACAGGGCCAAAACTGACCAAATAACTGAAGTATCAACTCAGCCTTACAGGTCGATATTAGCGCCAAGAAGAAGCGCACTCCTTTTACACTGTCGTCAGCTGATTCCACATAGATGTCTACAGAACCTGTTCTATTAAACACTTATACAAGTAGAGCCCCCTGGACAGAGTGGGGAGGGTGTCAGCAGTAAGTTTGTGTTGACGTCACTGATTAATTTGCCTTTCCTCTGATCCGTCAGAACAATAACCCACAAAACACGAATCCTGTCTGTGGAGCCTCCACCTTCACTGGGTCAGCATTTGCTCAGTAATAGTGTTGATCGAGCACCAAAGTGCTCGGGTGCTCTGGCCGAACACATCGGGATGCTCGGGTGTTCTACTGAATATAATTGAAGTCAATGGGAGAACCCGAGCATTAAACCAGGCACCCCCTGCTCTGAAGAGGGGATGGTGCCTGGTTCATAGAAAAAGGTCAGAAAATGATGGAAACACCACCTAAATGGTTTGGGAACAGCATGGGGAGGATATCTGGCTGCATCTTGGACTCCCAGGTCGTTGCTTGGAACGATGTTGTCCAAGTAGTACGCCACTTTTGCAGACTGACAATAATACGCACCAAACCGAAGATAAAATTTCAGAGGAAAAATTGTTAGGAAACATTCTTTCCTGTATATTTACTTGTATATAAAGTGCAAGTGCTGCCAAAAACTACAAGGAAGAGGCACTCCGATACAACCTGTATATCGCATAAAGGAGGGCCTCATTCACATTGTGGTACAATTGTTCAGGTAGTGGGACTCCTACACTCATAAAGCCTATGCACTAAGTGAAAGGGCTGCCAAAAAATACAAGGAACCGGCACTCCAATACACCCTTTGTTACACATAGAGGGGGGCATCATACACAGCCTTATAAAATTATGATTGATGGCCTGCTGGTGACCCTCAAAAACATTTGGAGCAAGGGCCTGCTGATCTGACCATCTAAAACATTATGGGCGAGGGCCTGCTGCCGCTTTGGTGACTCTAGATAACCTGGGGCCGATCGCACATCCCCGTGACGGCGACAATCCATTCGGATGTCTGCCCTATCAACTTTCAATGTTATTTTCAGCCCAAACCATGTAGACCATGGGTAACGGGGGAATCATGGTTTGATTCCGGAGAGGGAGCCTGATAAACAGCTATAGCTACCACATCCAAGCAAGGCAACATGCGCGCAAATTACCTATTAGGTATAATTAGGTGAGGGCCTGCAGTTGAGCTGACCCTGTAAAAGATTGTAGGTGAAGGCTTGCTGGTGACCCTCAAAAACATTTGGAACAAGGGCCTGCTGATCTGACCATCTTAAACATTATGGGCAAGGGCCTGCTGCCGTTTTGGTGACTCTAGATAACCTGGGGCCGAACGCACGTCCCCGAGGCAGCGACGATCCATTCAGATGTCTGCCCTATCAACTTTCGATGTTATTTTCAGCCCAAACCATGTAGTACATGGGTAACGGGGGAATCATGGTTTGATTCCGGAGAGGGAGCCTGATAAACAGCTACGGCTACCACATCCAAGCAAGGCAGCATGCGCGCAAATTACCTATTAGGTATAATTAGGTGAGCTGACCCTGTAAAAGATTTTAGGTGCGGGCCTGCTGGTGAGCTGACCCTGTAAAATATTGTAGGTGAAGGCCTGCTGGTGAGCTGACCCTGTAAAAAATTATATTAGAGGGCCTGCTGGTTAGCTGACCCTGTAAATGATTTTAGGTGAGGCCTGATGGTGAGCTGACCCTGTAAAAGATTTTAGTTGCGGGCCTGCTGATGAGCTGACCCTCTAAAACATTATATGCGAGGGCCTTCATGTGAGCTGACCCTGTAAAGGATTGTAGGTGAAGGCCTGCTGGTGAGCTGACCCTCTAAAACATTATATGCGAGGGCCTGCTGGTGAACTGACCCTGCAAAAAATGATATGCGAGGGGCTGCTGATGAGCTGACCCTCTAAAAAATGATATGCGAGGGCCTGCTGGTGAGCTGACCCTGTAAAACATTATATGCGAAGGGCATATATGCGAGGGCATTATATGCAACGAAAAAGCATGTGTTGATATGATAGAAGAGGAGAAGGAGGATGAGAAAAGGAAGATTCAACCATATACCCTTGTTTGTGGTGGAAGGGGTGCATGGGAATACAGTGTATTCAGTACATTGGAAACACATACAGTCAGGTCCATAAATATTGGGACATCGACACAATTGTAAAAATTTTTGGCTCTATACACCACCACAATGGATTTGAAATGAAACGATCAAGATGTGCTTTAACTGCAGACTGTCAGCTTTAATTTGTATTTACATCCAAATCAGGTGAACGGTGTAGGAATTATAACAGTTTGCATATGTGCCTCCCACTTGTTAAGGGACCAAAAGTAATGGGACATAATAATAATCATAAATCAAACTTTCACTTTTTAATACTTGGTTGCAAATCCTTTGCAGTCAATTACAGCCTGAAGTATGGAACGCATAGACATCACCAGATGCTGGGTTTCATCCCTGGTGATGCTCTGCCAGGCCTCTAGTGCAACTGTCTTCAGTTCCTGCTTGTTCTTGGGGCATTTTCCCTTCAGTTTTGTCTTCAGCAAGTGAAATACATGCTCAATCGGATTCAGGTCAGGTGATTGACTTGGCCATTGCATAACATTCCACTTCTTTCCCTTAAAAAACTCTTTGGTTGCTTTTGCAGTATGCTTTGGGTCATTGTCCATCTGCACTGTGAAGCGCCGCCCAATGAGTTCTAAAGCATTTGGCTGAATATGAGCAGATAATTTTGCCCAAAACACTTCGAATTCATCCCGCTGCTTTTGTCAGCAGTTACATCATTAATAAATACAAGAGAACAGTTCCATTGGCAGTCATACATGCCCACGCCATGACACTACCACCACCATGCTTCACTGATGAGGTGGTATGCTTAGGATCATGAGCAGTTCCTTTCCTTCTCCATACTCTTCTCTTCCCATCACTCTGGTACAAGTTGATCTTGGTCTCATCTGTCCATAGGATGCTGTTCCAGAACTGTGAAGGCTTTTTTAGATGTCGTTTGGCAAACTCTAATCTGGCCTTCCTGTTTTTGAGGCTCACCAATGGTTTACATCTTATGGTAAACCCTCTGCATTCACTCTGGTGAAGTCTTCTCTTGATTGTTGACTTTGACACACATACACCTACCTCCTGGAGAGTGTTCTTGATCTGGCCAACTGTTGTGAAGGGTGTTTTCTTCACCAGGGAAAGAATTCTTCGGTCATCTACCACAGTTGTTTTCCGTAGTCTTCCGGGTCTTTTGGTGTTGCTGAGCTCAGTGCGTTCCTTCTTTTTAAGAATGTTCCAAACAGTTGTTTTGGCCAGGCCTAATGTTTTTGCTATCTCTCTGATGGGTTTGTTTTGTTTTTTCAGCCTAATGATGGTTTGCTTCACTGAGTGACAGCTCATTGGATCTCATCTTGAGAGTCGACAGCAACAGATTCCAAATGCAAATAGCACACTTGAAATGAACTCTGGACCTTTTATCTGCTCATTGTAATTGGGATAATGAGGGAATAACACACATTTGGCCATGGAACAGCTGAGAAGCCAATTGTCCCATTACTTTTGGTTCCTTAACAAGTGGGAGGCACATATGCAAACTGTTGTAATTCCTACACCGTTCACCTGATTTGGATGTAAATACCTTCAAATTAAAGCGGAGAGTCTGCAGTTAAAGCACATCTTGTTCGTTTCATTTCAAATCCATTGTGGTGGTGTATAGAGCCACAAATGTTAGAATTGTGTCGATGTCCCAATATTTATGGACCTGGCTGTACTTTTAGCTGAACTAATTAAATTAAATGAAAATTAAAACGCCCCTAAAAGCGACAACTATATTTTTCTTTTTGTACTGAAATAGGCCACCAAACGTTTTCACCACAATTAACTGCAGAAGTGAACTGAGAATATATTTTTCTGGTTGGACTGAAATACGCCACTATACGCTTTGACCCAAAAAAAAATGTAAAGAGTGAAGTGCGTATATATATTTTTTTGTGGTACTGAAATACGGCCCTATACGCTTTCACGAGAAATAACTGCAACAGTGCAGTGCGTATATATATTTTTTTTTACTGAAATACACCACTATACGCTTTCAACAGAAATAACTGCAGAAATGAACTGAGAATATATTTTTCTTGTTGGACTGAAATAGGCCACTATACGCTTTCACAAGAATTAACTGCAGAAATGCACTGAGAATATATATTTTTTTGTTGTACTGAAATATACGACCCTATACGTTTTGTAGTTCTGAAATACGCCCCCATACACTTTTACCAGAAATAACTGCAACAGTGCAGTGCGTATATATTTTTCTTTTTTTACTGTAATACGCCCCTATACGGTTTCAACAGAAATAACTGCAGAAGTGAACTGAGAATATATTTTTATTGTTGGACTGAAATGGGCCACTATACGCTTTGACGAGAAATAACTGCAACAGTGCAGTGCGTATATATATATTTTTTTACTGAAATACACCACTATACGCTTTCAACAGAAATAACTGCAGAAATGAACTGAGAATATATTTTTCTTGTTGGACTGAAATAGGCCACTATACGCTTTCACAAGAATTAACTGCAGAAATGCACTGAGAATATATATTTTTTTGTTGTACTGATATATACGACCCTATACGTTTTGTAGTTCTGAAATATGCCCCCATACACTTTTACCAGAAATAACTGCAACAGTGCAGTGCGTATATATTTTTCTTTTTTTACTGTAATACGCCCCTATACGGTTTCAACAGAAATAACTGCAGAAGTGAACTGAGAATATATTTTTATTGTTGGACTGAAATGGGCCACTATACGCTTTGACGAGAAATAACTGCAACAGTGCAGTGCGTATATATATATTTTTTTACTGAAATACACCACTATACGCTTTCAACAGAAATAACTGCAGAAATGAACTGAGAATATATTTTTCTTGTTGGACTGAAATAGGCCACTATACGCTTTCACAAGAATTAACTGCAGAAATGCACTGAGAATATATATTTTTTTGTTGTACTGAAATATACGACCCTATACGTTTTGTAGTTCTGAAATACGCCCCCATACACTTTTACCAGAAATAACTGCAACAGTGCAGTGCGTATATATTTTTCTTTTTTTACTGTAATACGCCCCTATACGGTTTCAACAGAAATAACTGCAGAAGTGAACTGAGAATATATTTTTATTGTTGGACTGAAATGGGCCACTATACGCTTTGACGAGAAAAAACTGCTACAGTGCAGTGCGTATATATTTTTCTTTTTTTTACTGAAATACGCCCCTATACACTTTCAACAGAACTAACTGCAGAAGTGAACTGAGAATATATTTTTATTGTAGTACTGAAATACGCCCCTATACGCTTTCACCAGAAATAACTGCAGAAGTGAAATGCGTATATATTTTTCTTGTAGTACTGATATAAGATACTAAAGATACTAAGATATAAGCCACTAAAGGCTTTTACCCTGCACTTATAAATCATTTTTTCTGTCTTTTTTTCCCCACAATCAGGTTTTTCTAATTGCTGTCCCTAGCGCCTTCACATGTCTGTCCCTGCACTCAGAATGCTGGAAAATGGCAGAATCTAAAATGGCCGCCGTATTTATAGGGCTGTGACATCACAGGGCTGGCTGGCTGCTGATTGGCTGCATGCAGGCATGTCAATCTGGGTGATCCCGCTTTCCCAGAGTTCCTTGCCCCATATCCTCAGTCCTCACACATGTAGCCGCCATGTTAGGAAAAAAGGAAATTCGTTACCACGAAGCGCGAGGAAATTCGCATTCGTTGCAAATGGACCTTTTCCTGAATTTTTAAACGAATTCCACTTCGTCAGTTTCGATTCGCTAATTTCTAGTCATAACCCCTGGAAACGAGCAGTGTATAACGTGATGGAAAAATGAATCCAGCCAGCGAAAGAAGCAATATGGACAATCACAATACATTAGTAAGTGCCCGGTATTAACTTTCTCTACATGATAAATGCCATTTGCGGAAGTGAAACACCCTCTTTAAGGACTGACATGCAGGCCTCGTTCACACTAATATTTTTCATCAGTTTTTTTTTTTTTTTCAATGTCAAATCCATTATTGGAACTTAAACACAAGAAATTCAAATTAATTATAGTATTACGGAAACATTTATTTTTCTTTCTTGAGTCCAATCCTGGAAAAAAAGCAAATGAACACTAGAGTGTGAATGGGGTCTAATACTTCAACCTGGATGTGTTGTCCCTTGTGCCAGATGTGTTGGCCCTTGTGTTGGCCCAAATGGTGTAAACTACTAATAAAAGGTAAAGAATCCCTCAAATATTTTCAACAGATATATAACATAAAACATGAAACTTGAAAGTAGTATAAAAACATATTTACTACACAACCTTGAGAAAAAATATAGATTTAATACATTTTATATATTTACATTTTGATCTTCAGCTACACAATCCATAGGAGACTCTAGAATAAGTTGCACAGTTGCATCGCACACGGACATTTGGGGTGTGCTGCTCGGGATAATCCGCTGCTCTTCTTCCTGATGCTACAAATGACGACAATTAGTGAGTGACAAGCACTGTCACTTGCTAATTATTTGATTTATTGCTCATCATGACTTGTCTAAGAATAGCCTTGGCCATACTTCCAGAGCCAGACAATTCGGGCTACCAGTGATTGGAAGGCAGGAGTGACAGCACTGGGATCTCAAGGGTGTACTTTTTGTTGTCATTATTTTTTTTTTAATAATTAAGGTTTAATTACGTTTTGCATAGAATATAGCGGTGAGTTTTCTCTTCATTTCGTTATCTAATTATCATTCAGCCAGGTCAGAAGGTGACACTGAGTCAGCTACATGGACAGAACCTCCAACTAATTTCCCGAATTATTAGTGAGCGTCAGCACTAGGCTAATATGAATCAAACATTTGCATTGGTAAATTCAGGACATTGAAGTCCCACATAGGCCCACCCAGGAATATCCACTTCTGGGTGGGGTTTACAAACACACATTGATTTTCAAGCAGGGTCGAGCCAAATTTGCTGGGATCAGCTCTGAAAATTTGGGACAATCTCAGCAAATTCAGAACTGTTAGCAACTATAGTCTGTAGTCTGATACTGTGAGGGCACTATTCACTTCCGTCAAATCTGAAGCAGATTTAAGACAACTGGTCAGTGATTGACAACCTTCTCTGTATGCTTAGTCATGCAAAGATTGTTGTCAATCATTGAGTGGTACCACCCTCATGACTCTTAAAAGGGTTATCCCATGACTAATGTAAAAAATGAAAATCAGACATCATACAAAACCTCTTTATAACAAAGCCAGAACCAGCCCTGTACCTCACATGGATCCAGAGATCTCCCCATTCATTGCTCTGCTAGATTTATATCAAGCTGACAGCTCAAGGGGAGTGTCTTTCCTGCTGCAGCTCAGGGGGCGTGTCTCAGCTCTCCCTATCACAGCTCAGAGGGCGTGTCCATGTTCTGCCTATCACAGCTAAGGGGGTGTGTCTCAGCTTTCCCTATCACAGCTCAGGAGACAGTTGAAGGATGAAACTGAGCATGTGCGGCCATCTGAGTGAGCAGGACAAAGAAATAAGAAAAAAACCCAAACAGCAGATGGCGCTATACAGATGCATTTTATTGCATGCAATTACAAAAGTATTCAGATCCAGGTGCTGGTTTGAAAACTGTAGAATATTTTTCAAGGGACAACCCCTTTAAGCATATACAAATTCAAGTTACAGCTCAATCCAAATATTTGGTCATTCGATTCGGGTGAATTTTGGGGACAGAGAGACCAAGTAATAAAAAATGTAACTGAGAGACAAGAGAAAAAATATGAGACCTCAGAGAGTCAAATGCAAATTTTCAGGATTTAGGTAGAATGGATTCGGACCCTAATGAAATTGGTTAACCGATTTGGCTGAATCAAATCCGAATTGAATTTTGAGTTCTAGTGGACAATGATTGGCTAAACTGGCATATTTTCTTATTTCTTGTGTCGAGAGGAACCAAGGAATAGAGACTGGTATGAAACCTGCAAAAACATCAGAGCAGGAGTGATGAGGGATCAGTAAGGTCAGCATTATTATTATTATTATTATTATTTTTACTTTTTTAAGTGCAGTGAGCCCATGAGAAGCTGGTGCAGAGGATAGGAGTGTTATTGGCCCTGATGAGGTGTTGTGTCATGGTGTACTCCCTCAGGCTGTTGCATCCTGGAGATTGCTAGAGCTTAACGTATAAAAGTCTCTCTTTTCTTAGCGCAAAATATAACTTGTGGCACATGCAGTAGCAGTAAATGCAAAGTGCAGTTTCGCTAGCACCAGTTAAGGAGGTATGGTGGCAGGTTGGATGGCAATTGATTGGCACGTATGGATATAGGTGTCCACTGTAATACAGGGTTGATATTTGCCTGGCCTGGTGGTTATTGAGGTAGGTGATGGTGTCTGAGCCGTAGTCCCTCACTTTGCAGCAGCATCTGTAAAGCTGTAATCTCGCTGATCACTCTGCTCTCTTGACACACTGATGCTTCCTGGAAACAGTGTTCTTGATTCTGCAGATCTCTCTGGAGGTTTGGTCTCACAGGAGAATTGGATACGGGTTCCCTGGAGCAGGAGCTCTGCATGTGCTTCCTCTCCCTTCACTATCTGAACTGAAATCCCTCCTACTGGCAGGAAGCAGGACCAGCCTACTCCTTAGCCCTGTTCCTGCCAACCATATCTTCCTTGCTGGACTGAATGGCATAAACATAATAACATTTGCTGATACCCCCTGGTCTGGGGTTCTGCATAAGCCATTCAGCTCTTATATCTGTAATGAACCATGCACCTACAGTATATATCCATCACCCGACCGGCCCAGATTGTTATCCTCTGCTAAGTAAACCACAAAGGTTCCCCCTTGGAGGGTAGCAAGCAGAGATCTTGCAAACCATGAACAATTGATACAAAAAGCATATTGTAAAATAGTAAAAAAATAAATATTATTATACAAAGAATAATTTTTTTCTTTTTTTTGCTAAAACTTCTTTAAATTGACCATTTGTGGTTATAGCTACCCTGTAATCTTAAAACTGCCATTAAGATATCCTGTATACTTCATCATAAACTAAGCAATTCTATTCTATAGATACCGCGGCAGGGACAGATAAATCTTTTCATCAAGATAAGGGGGGGGGATCATCCATTAGAAAAGCACAGGAGCCGTCCCGCGCCGCGTACACGGAGGGATCGAAACGTATGGCTAGCCTTTCTTCCTGCTTTCCTTGAGATTCGGTGGATAAAAAAGCTCTGATTGAATTTCATCTTGATTTCATTAAATATTCATAAAGGCCAATTAGAAGGGCAGCTAAGTAGAAGCCAAGGCTCCTTTCCATCATCCTGTCAAAGTGAGTCCATCCGTCGGCCGGTTTGCCTTAGGACTCTCAAGTCAATATCCTCATTCAATCATTTATCGAAGCGGGCCCGCAAATCACTGTTCCCTTCCAGTATATGACTTTATAGACAGATAAGGGTATGAACGGAAGACTGGGGGGGGGGGGGGGATCTAATTATTTGCGAAGGCAATATGCTTACGCTGTAGAAAGCTAAATGCAAATGAGAGCAGGGAAAAAAAAAAAAAAACACACTCAATCAAAGGTTGGAATGAAAATCTTTCTTTTTAATGAGCAATGACATTGGTACAGCCCTGATTACATTGAAGAAAAACTGCTTAAAATTCTCAGTCAATCACACAAGTTTATTTTAACCTTTTTTTTTTTTTTTTGCAAAGAAACCAGGGTTACGGTTCTAATTCGTGGAGGTTGCTTATCTCTCCCTGCAACTGCTAATTTTAAAATGACTTCCCGTATGGAATGTGCTGAGCCGAATCCCTCAGATATATACTGATGTTTATATTCAAAGGAGCCTATTAGCCCGGACTGTTTCCCCCTCTTTGCTGATGCAAGGACTTATTAAAGGCGCGCTTCTGTTTAGAAGGCTGCGATGATGAGGAACGGGGCTGGGAATGAAGGACAGATAATTTGCTGTGTGTTTATTTATTTCTTTTTAATTTTTATTTTATTTTTTGGCAGATTTATTGAGATGTATTTAAATGGATTTTCCCACAAAAAAAAAAAGAATCTACATTTTTTAAACCAGCACCTGGATCTAAATACTTTTGTCATTGCATGTAATTAAAAATTCACTGAAATCTGTCTGTATAGCGCCACCTGCTGTTTGCCCTTTTTCTAATTTCTTTGTCCAGCTGAGATGGAAGCACATGCTTAATTCTATCCTTTAATTGCCACCAGCTGCAACAGAAAGGACACGCCCCCCTGAGAAAGTGCACGCCCTCTGCGCTGCCAGCCTGAGATAAATCTAGCAGAGCAATTGCAGCAAGCAATCTGGAGATCTCTGGATCCATGCGAGGTACAGGGCTGGTTCTAGGTTTGTTAAACAGAGACTGCCATGTACTTTCATATTTTCATTTTTTATATTAACCCTTTAAGTTTTAAAAAAAACAACTGAACTGAAAACCGGGTCCAAAATGAAAAATGGGTCCAAAAATAGACCAAAATGTTTTCGGGAGTCATAGATTAATTTTGCCTTACACATATGAAATTGTAGGTACAATACATACCAAGGATCTAAGGTAGAGATCTATCAAACCGGATGCAAATGAAAATTGACTTTGTTGTCCATAGCAACCAATCAGCTTCCACCTTTCATTTTCGAAAGCAGCTGTGAAAAATGAAATGCGGAATCCGATTGGTTTGCTATGGCCAACTACCGTACGTCAATTTTCCTTTGCAGCAGTTTTGATAAATCTGCCCCAAAGTTTTTTGCTTTCTTTCCAGCACTCAGTCACTTGACTGTATTCTACAGGATGGGATGTTTCAGGTTGCCAAGCAACCCCTCAATTTTCCCGTCTTAGTCACTACTATCCGAGTTCACGTTCTATAGGCTATAACAACTTTATTCACATATTGTTTAAAGGGAATGCCTCATCGGAAAATGACCTATTGTTTAAATCACGCTTTTTTATGCTAAAACTTTTTTTAATTTTTTGGGTGATTTTTGTTTTAATTTTCCATGTCGGTATTGATATTTTTTTAAAAGCCTAAAATCCTGCAGTTTTCACACTAATAATATGTTGATACTTCCTTTTCTGTACAGGTAACTTCAAAAGCCATCGCATTATCATCACAGGCAAGATTACAATGGCAGATATCAGCTCTGTATAAATGGCAAAGGATCCACCATTCACAATAGGTGATATCACAGCTTATCTACTCCCTACTGACCTCTGCACAGATCACAGAGCATGCCCAGAAAACCATCCTATAGAAGTCACTGAGATCTGCTTATGACCATTGTGTCTATGGCTCATGGTTGCCGTTCTCAAAGAGCAAGTCTTGGCATACTTTAGGCCTAGTGGCCAGTGTGAAAACTGCATGATTTTATATTAATATACAAAATATAGATAGGAAAAAAATAAATAAAACTAATATATATAACAGCCCGTATTCCAAAAAAGTTGGGACACTGTACAAATCGTGAATAAAAACTGAATGCAATGATGTGGAGGTGCCAACTTCTGATATTTTATTCAGAATAGAACATAAATCACGGAACAAAAGTTTAAACTGAGAAAATGTACCATTTTAAGGGAAAAATATGTTGAATCAGAATTTCATGGTGTCAACAAATCCCAAAAAAGTTGGGACAAGGCCATTTTCACCACTGTGTGCCATCTCCCCTTCTTCTTACAACACTCAACAGACGTCTGGGGACCGAGGAGACCAGTTTCTCAAGTTTAGAAATAGGAATGCTCTCCCATTCTTGTCTAATACAGGCCTCTAACTGTTCAATCGTCTTGGGCCTTCTTTGTTGCACCTTCCTCTTTATGATGCGCCAAATGTTCTCTATAGGTGAAAGATCTGGACTGCAGACTGGCCATTTCAGTACCCGGATCCTTCTCCTACGCAGCCATGATGTTGTGATTGATGCAGAATGTGGTCTGGCATTATCTTGTTGAAAAATGCAGGGTCTTCCCTGAAAGAGATGACGTCTGGATGGAAGCATATGTTGTTCTAGAACCTGAATATATTTTTCTGCATTGATGGTGCCTTTCCAGACATGCAAGCTGCCCATGCCACACGCACTCATGCAACCCCATACCATCAGAGATGCAGGCTTCTGAACTGAGCGTTGATAACAACTTGGGTTGTCCTTGTCCTCTTTGGTCCGGATAACATGGCGTCCCAGATTTCCAAAAAGAACTTCGAATCGTGACTCGTCTGACCAGTCTGAACAGTCTTCCATTTTGCCACACTCCATTTTAAATGATCCCTGGCCCAGTGAAAACGCCTGAGCTTGTGGATCTTGCTTAGAAATGGCTTCTTCTTTGCACTGTAGAGTTTCAGCTGGCAACGGCGGATGGCACGGTGGATTGTGTTCACTGACGATGGTTTCTGGAAGTATTCCTGAGCCCATTCTGTGATTTCCTTTACAGTAGCATTCCTGTTTGTGGTGCAGTGTCGTTTAAGGGCCCGGAGATCACGGGCATCCAGTATGGTTTTACGGCCTTGACCCTTACGCACAGAGATTGTTCCAGATTCTCTGAATCTTCGGATGATGTTATGCACAGTTGATGATGATAGATGCAAAGTCTTTGCAATTTTTTGCTGGGTAACACCTTTCTGATATTGCTCCACTATCTTTCTGCGCAACATTGTGGGAATTGGTGATCCTCTACCCATCTTGGCTTCTAAGACACTGCCACTCTGAGAAGCTCTTTTTATACCCAATCATGTTGCCAATTGACTTAATTAGTGTTAATTGGTCTTCCAGCTCTTCGTTATGCTCAAATTTACTTTTTCCAGCCTCTTATTGCTACTTGTCCCAACTTTTTGGGGATTTGTTGACACCGTGAAAATTGGAATCAACGTATTTTTCCTTTAAAATTATACATTTACTCGGATTAAACGTTTGATCTGTCATCTACGTTCTATTACAAATAAAATATTGACATTTTCCATCTCCACATCATTGCATTCAGTTTTTATTCACAATTTGTTTAGTGTCCCAACTTTTTTGGAATCCGGTTTGTATATATATATATATTTAACATAAAAACTCGATTTTCTGATGACGCATTGTTTTTAAAGGGAATCTGTCACCGGGATTTTGGGTATAGAGCTGAGGACATGGGTTGCTAGATGGCCGCTAGCACATCCGCAATACCCAGTCCCCATAGCTCTGTGTGCTTTTATTGTGTAAAAAAACGATTTGATACATATGCAAATTAACATAAAAGAGTCATATCTTACTTGTGTGACCAGAGAAGAGTCATATTTTCAAGCTCTGACTCATCTCGGGGTAATTTGCATATGTATCAAATCGGTTTTTACACACAAAAAAAAGCACACAGAGCTATGGGGACTGGGTATTGCGGATGTGCTAGCGGCCATCTAGCAACCCATGTCCTCAGCTCTATACACAAAAACCAGGTGACAGGTTCCCTTTAAGGGGTTGTACAGAAAAACCCATTCAAAAATACCTTATTGACAAATTCAGATTTAAAGAGCACCCATCAGCAGGATCATCCCCATTGAAACAGGCATATGATCTGGCAGGGTTAATTCTGCTGATTAAATGTCTTGTAAAAATCCAGAGAAAAAAGACATGTACAGTTGTGTTCAAAATTATTCAACCCCCAATGCTGTAAAGGGTTTTAGGGAATTTAGTGTACATTTGTAATTGTGTTCAGAATGAAATCTTACAAGGACTTTTTAAAGAACCAAATGCAACTAAAATGACATCAATTTTTTTTGTAATACAGTATTAAATGGGTTTTTTGTGATTTCTTCATTGACACAATTATTCAACCCCTTAAAGACTACCACTCTTAAGAATAGAGGTTCATTCTAGTGTTTTCGATCAGGTATTGAAAACACCTGTGGATGTCAAGGCAGATTTAAAAGGACTGTGATACTCAGCTCCTTCTAGACATTTACTGGTGTGTTTACAAACATGGTGAAGTCAAGAGAATGGTCCAGGAAGACAAGAGAAGAGGTGATTTCTCTTCACAGGAAGGGCAATGGCTATAAGAAGATTGCAAAGATGTTAAACATACCAAGAGACACCATAGGAAACATCATTCGCAAATTCAAGGCAAAGGGCACTGTTGAAACGCTACCTGGTCGTGGCAGAAAGAAGATGCTGACTTTGACTGCTGTGCGCTACCTGAAGCGCAAAGTGGAGAAAAGTCCCCGTGTGACTGCTGAGGAACTGAAAAAAGATTTGTCAGATGTGGGTACTGAAGTTTCAGCTCAGACAATAAGGCGCACACTGCGTAATGAAGGCCTCCATGCCAGAACTCCCAGGCGCACCCCCTTGCTGTCTCCAAAGAATAAGAAGAGTCGACTGCAGTATGCCAAAAGTCATGTGGACAAACCACAAAAGTTTTCTGTGGACTGATGAAACAAAATTAGAACTGTTGGGGCCCATGGATCAACGCTATGTTTGGAGGAGGAAGAACAAGGCCTATGAAGAAAAGAACACCTTGCCTACTGTGAAGCATGGTGGGGGGTCAATCATGCTTTAGGGCTGTTTTGCTTCTACAGGTACAGGGAAGCTTCAGCGTGTGCAAGGTACCATGAATTCTCTTCAGTACCAGGAGATATTGGATGAAAATGTGATGCAGTCCGTCACAAACCTGAGGCTTGGGAGACGTTGGACCTTTCAACAGGACAATGATCCCAAGCATACCTCCAAGTCCACTAGAGCATGATTACAGATTAAAGGCTGGAACATTTTGAAGTGGCCATCGCAGTCACCAGACTTAAATCCGATTGAGAACCTCTGGTGGGACTTAAAGAAAGCAGTTGCAGCGCGCAAGCCTAAGAGTGTGACTGAACTGGAGGCTTTTGCCCATGAAGAATGGGCGAAGATACCCGTAGATCGCTGCAAGACACTTGTGTCAAGCTATGCTTCACGTTTAAAAGCTGTTATAACTGGAAAAGGATGTTGTACTAAGTACTAAGATTGAATGTCACTTGGGGGTTGAATAAAACTGATAATGATGTGAGCACAGAAAAGACATTTGTGGTTATTTCATTATAAATGTTATGTTATATTTGTCTGACTTACAAGGGCCTCTTTGATTTAATTGTAAACAAGATGACTGAAATGATCAAAATCAATGTCAAACTGGCCAAAACACTCAATTTCAGTGGGGGTTGAATAATTTTGAACACAACTGTATTTCATATGTAAATGAAGGCTTCAGTGCACTGAGGGGTGGGGCATAGCCCCTCAGTGCACCTCTGCTTCTTAGCTTTCCAGTGCCGGCCACGTCATTTGGTGTACTCAAGCTCTCTTTTGCAAATGAATAAAAGTTTTTTTTTTGTTAGGACCACCTCATCCGATTTCATTTTAATCAGCAGGATCAACCCTAGTAGGCAGTCTGACTGGATTATTAAGGTTGATCATGTGCTACGTTGGAGGTGGGTTCCATCTTTGTCCACCCAAAGAGTCATAAATAGAAAAAAGTCCAAGGCTCACCAATACAGTCAATCACTGATGTATTATGGGGCACATAAGCAAAAACAGCATATGATGGAGCATGCCACATTTTTTCTGATTGATTTGTATGAAATCAGAGGCATGTGGAGGTACAGCAATGGCCCTATAAGGCTAGGTCTACACGACGACATGTGTCGCGGGACAGACAGGGCACAACTACACTGCAACATTGGTGCGACAAAATGTCGTACGACAAATGTCGCGTGACAATTTTTATAATGATAGTCTATGGTGTCGCAATGCGACATGCTGCGACTGCAACGCGACAGTAAGAGAAAAATCCATCTCAAATGGAGGTTATATAGAGATTATGAAAGGCGCCTTAGATAACCCATAAGGCTAGGGCTACACAGTGGTTTTGACAAAACATCTGTTGAGCAACCAGATATTGTTGTGTAGCAGTTCAACCATTGCCTTGCAGTAGAGTTGGGCAAACCTGGCAAGATTTAGTTTGTTTGAAGTTCTGCAAAAAAAAAAAAGAAATTTGGTTCTGGTATTAGAGAACGACACTAAGGGGTTGTTTAAGGGATACTCTTTCTCATTATGGAGAGCCCTTAGTATGTCAAGTAAGTGTGTGCAGTATTGTAGACCAGGCGATGCCCCTCTGGGAAAGGTATTCAAATGAGCCTTCCTAAACCTATCTGATGCCAGAGGATGTTAGACATGATCATTTGCATATATTTTCCCCAGAATCAAGAGGAGCATTGTCTAGCTTATTATAGTCATATATCAACTGGTCTCCTTAATAAAAAATAGTACCCACCCAGAGGTTCCCCCTAAGGCCCTTCAACCAGAAAAGCTGTTCTTATTTGTTTTACTCTGATAAAGTGCTTTTGTCCTGAAAGAGCTAGTTGCAGATGTGAGACTGGCTTAGCTTTGTTCCTAGCTTTACTACATAAGCATGTTTAAAAGGCAGGATGACATCTCTGTCAATGAGCTGTGTGAAAATAATCCAGCAAATCATGTGAATCTGTGAAATCAAGTTCGGGTTTGGAATTCGTGTTCGGGTTCTGTGGGAATTCTGTTATGGATTCCATTATTACGGAATATAACGGAATTCTATGATGGAATACACCACGGAAGCCTTTAGGAGGAATTCCGTTTTGCATTCCGTCATAATAGAAGTCTTTGGGCAACATAACAGATCCGTCTGGTTTCCGTTATGCAGAAGAAGAACACCGAACCCGAACACCGAACCCGAACTTGAAAACAGAGAGTTCACTCTTTCCCAATAGTAATCTTTGGTTGTGTGATGGGTGTTGCCGTCGAGATTGCCACTTAGCCCAAGCCTTCAAAAAAGGTATGGGCAGAGGGATCCGATTTTTCACATGACTGCAGAATCAGACTACACGCAGGGTTTGTTTGTAGCCGTTAGCCATCAAGGCGCATAACTCAGCAGAGGAGCTGTAGACACAAATCTGTAGGCTATCTATAATCATTTCTATGTGCAACATTGCTCTAGATTTTATTTATGAGGCACTAAGGCAAAAAAAAATTATTGTAGATCTCCTCACAGTCTGAGATTTCACTGCTGTGATACCAAGCTGGAAAACCTTCCCGAAATGTAGATACGTGAACCATATAAAGATGTTCCTCTCCTTTTTATTGCGCTCTCACATAGAACATGCTAAAGCTCATTACCATTGGAGTTCACAGCCCGTAGTTTCGTACTATGAGTCTTAAAAGATTTATCCTTCTCTATACGGAGAAGGAGCTGAATAATAATGGCATTATAAAAGTGCGCTGCCTGCAAATCTCTCCGTAGCAAAACTTACAGTACTTACCTGCTCACTATTTACAGCCGGGATTCTCGTAGCCAGTCTTATCTGTAGATTTATAGAAAGACCCCTCCTCCAACTAAGACAAGACTCATGAAAGTTTCTTTTAATGGAAGAAAAGTTACAACCATCTAAGTAATTGCATATCAATTCTCACCCATGTATGTATATCCAAAGGAAGTAAAAGGTTAAAAAGGTTTAAAGGGTATTCCAGCCAAGATAGATAGATAGATAGATAATGATAGATAGATAGATAGATAGATAGATAGATAGATAGATATGTAACACCCCAGGGTGGTGTTACCACTACTGCACCCTGCTACTGTCTTTATTGGGCTAACACCAATGTCATCTTATGTATGTCTTTCCAGGTCCTCCACAATGTGCATCTATAATATTGTTATGCAACTGTTCATATGTATTGTACCTGGTTCACCAGCAGGTGACAGCAAATATGGCAGAGCTGTATGTAGGTAGAATGGAGCTTTCCATTCTATTCTAACCCCCCTCTGGAGAGAAGTGGGCTTGTCCTACTTCCTGCAGTAAGGGTGGTGACCAGTTAGAGTCAGTCTAGCTTACCCCCAGCTAGGGGAAGGGTGTGCAGGGGCACGTCTCTGCTGGATGTGCCCACGCTAGCCAGATCACCCTAAGCTCTGCTGGCCATGGAGGCCAAAGCCTAAAGCTCAGGAGCCAGGAGGAAAGTTCCCTGGCAAAAACTAGAGTCAGACTACAGAGAAGAAGTGCAGCATACAGAAGAAGCTGAGTTATACAGCCAGCCCACCAGTACAGCAGAGCCAGAGAGAAACAGATATAGCAGATGGAGTTTGCCTGCCAGTTTCATGCTAAAGCCTCCTGGAACAAAGACAAAGCCTGTAAACCGTTTTGGAGACTGTTTATTCCAAGTAAAGCTGACATTATATTTCGTCTCAAGGTCTGGACTCCAGTTATTCTCAAATCCCTCAATTATTTCCCCTATTTATTGCTTTGGAGCCAAAGCCTGGGGCCCAGCGGTATCCATGTAGGAGCACCGTGACACGCATAAAGAGACATTTTAGGCTGCACTATACCACTCGGCATTCCTACACCTGGGACGTGATTTATATATATATATATAGAGGTCCCTGGGGGAGGCCGCCAGTTGCAGATAGATAGAAAGATAGATAATATATTCTACTCTCTGTACTATGGGGCCCCTACCTTGCTGGAGCTGATAACAGTATTTAGAGATCTGCCTAACAGCAGCCACATGACACATAGGATCCCGCATCCTGCAGATGGCGCATTGACTGTCGTAGGAGAGTGTTGTGGGCATGCCATGTGACCTGTGTAGAAGTCATTGTGCAGGGAGGGGGAGGAGGTGAGCTGTGAATGGTGGATCCTGTGTTATCTATATGTCAATGTCACATATGAATGTACAGTCATGTGAAAAAATTAGGACACCCTTTGAAAGCATGTGGTTTTTTGTAACATTTTTAATAAAAGGTTATTTCATCTCCGTTTCAACAATACAGAGAGATTAAAGTAATCCAACTAAACAAAGAAAACTGAAGAAAAGTCTTTTCAAGATCTTCTGTAAATGTCATTCTACAAAAATGCCTATTCTAACTGAGGAAAAAGATAGGACACCCTCACATGTATTCCCTCTTAAATTGGCTCAGATCTCACACAGGTATATCACACCAGGTGCACATAATTAGTAGATCGTTACTCTGCATGTTGAATGAGGCTTGCCCTATTTAAACCTCAGACATTTAGTTTGGTGTGCTCCTGACTGTTGAAGTGAGAGTGAGCACCATGGTGAGAGCAAAAGAGCTGTCAGAGGACTTCAGAAAAAAGATTGTAGCAGCCTATGAGTCTGGGAAGGGATTTAAAAAGATCTCAAAAGATTTTGAAATCAGCCATTCCACTGTCCGGAAGATAGTCTACAAGTGGAGGGCTTTCAAAACAACTGCCAACATGCCCAGGACTGGTCGCCCCAGCAAGTTCACCCCAAGAGCAGACCGCAAGATGCTAAAAGAGGTCTCCAAAAACCCTAAAGTGTCATCTCGAGAACTACAGCAGGCTCTGGCTACTGTTGATGTAGAAGTACATGCCTCTACAATCAGAAAGAGACTGTACAAGTTTAACTTGCATGGGAGGTGTGCAAGGAGGAAACCTTTGCTTTCCAAGAGAAACATCGAGGCCAGACTGACATTTGCCAGAGATAAAGTTGACAAAGACCAGGACTTCTGGAATAATGTTCTTTGGACAGATGAGTCCAAAATTGAATTATTTGGACACAACAGCAGAGGACATGTTTGGCGTAAACCAAACACAGCATTCCAAGAAAAGAACCTCATACCAACTGTGAAGCATGGAGGTGGAAGTGTCATGGTTTGGGGCTGCTTTGCTGCAGCAGGACCTGGTCAGCTCACCATCATAGAATCCACGATGAATTCTACTGTGTATCAGAAGGTGCTTGAAGAACATGTGAGACCATCAGTTAGAAAATTAAAGCTGAAGCGGAACTGGACCATGCAACATGACAATGACCCAAAACATACTAGTAAATCAACCAAAGATTGGCTGAAAAAGAAGAAATGGAGAGTCCTGGAATGGCCAAGTCAAAGTCCAGATTTGAATCCCATTGAGATGCTGTGGGGTGACTTGAAAAGGGCTGTACGTGCAAGAAACCCCTCAAACATCTCACAGCTGAAAAGTTCTGCATTGAGGAGTGGGGTAAAATTTCCTCAGACCGATGTCGAAGACTGGTAGATGGCTACAAGAACCGTCTCACTGCAGTTATTTCAGCCAAAGGAGGTAACACTCGCTATTAGGGGCAAGGGTGTCCTATCTTTTTCCTCAGTTAGAATAGGCATTTTTGTAGAATGACATTTACAGAAGATCTTGAAAAGACTTTTCTTCAGTTTTCTTTGTTTAGTCGGATTACTTTAATCTCTCTGTATTGTTGAAACGGAGATGAAATAACCATTTATTAAAAATGTTACAAAAAACCACATGCTTTCAAAGGGTGTCCTAATTTTTTCACATGACTGTAATCCTGGATCTGATGATAATGATATGACTGATGACTACAAAAGTGTCAGCCCAATACAAGGATCAGTGGTCAGTGTGAAAACAGCAGGATTTATTATACATTGACTCAGAAAGTGAAAAAAGGATACCAACAACAGATTTATTATTTTTGCAGCATTCTGTCTGGCTCTTCTAGCACTGAATGGTACAGTCATTTCTGCACTGTATGACGATACACTATAAGTGGAGGGACAAAATGAAGGTGCCGTACATCATTCAATAAAAGGCGTATGCTGACCAATTCCTTGGGTAACACTTCATCCATATGTCTTCATCCCTTATGATACAGTATATCGCCTGATTGCAGGGGTTCCAGCACTATGCTTTATGGAACTTGACTTATTTACAGATTTAAAGGGGTTCTCTGGTCTCATGAAATTGATGATGTAACAATATAGGTCATCAGTTTCAGATTGGTGGAGATCCAACTGTCGGCGCCTCCGCTGATAAAATTTTGAGGGGGCTGGGGTTCTAGTTCAAGAGCCGTGTCCTCTTCAGTGTCAAGTGAATGATAGAAGAAACTGTAATTACACTGTATCCCCAACCACAATGTAGACGGACACTGAAGAGGACGCAGCTCCTTCATGCAAGCAATCGGCGGGGGGTGTTAAGAGTCGGACCTCCACCAATCTCAACTTCATGACCTATCCTGAGGCTAGGTCATCAGATTCATAAAACCAAAATACCCCTTTAAGGGACTCATTTAAATTCAGCTCATGGAATCATCGAATAAATTCCGCAATAGCACACATATATAGGACACATATGAATTACAGCATTGAGCGGCCACGGGACCACGCCCCTGGTATTTGTCCTCGCTAACGATTTCATTCCATTGATTATGCATTCCATTTTCCAAAGAGCCACTTGCCTGGGTGAGCAGGTGGTGTTTGCAGTTCCCATTTAACTGATGTATTAGCCATGTTTTGCACGCCATCGGCAGGCAATATTCATCAATTTAGCGTGAGATGACAGAGAAAATCACTCACTGCATAACTGCGAGGACGAAGCGAGATAAACACAGAATAAGAGAAATAATGATCGAAACAAGCCGTCAGGGGGGATTGTCATGTGTGTGCCACCTACGGTAATTTGGGATCAATAGTGTTAGAGGGTTCATCCAGGGAAAAAAAAAAGAGTTAAAGGGTTTCTTTCACCTGAAAAATGGGTATTAAGCCGGCTGACATTAGCGATGCGCTAATGTCAGCTGAACATAACTATATTAGCGCCATCTCACTGCCTGCCACCGTTATTGAGAAAAATGAACTTTTATAATATGCTAATTAGCCTCTAGGAGCGGGGGGGATATTGCACCTGCTCCTAGAGGCTCCGTTTACCCACCTATTTTCACGCCCTTCTTCTCTTGATTGACAGGGCCAGGCAGCGCTGCTCTCCTCCCGCCGGCCGTGTCTGCAGTGTAAGGCTGGGTTCAGACGGGCGTCACGTTTTGGCTCAGGATGCGTCCCGGGTGCATTGTGTCAAACCCGTGCGAGTAGGTACGCAATTTCAGTCAGTTTTGTTCAGTTTTTATCGCGCGGGTGCAATGCGCGTGATAAAAAACTGAATGCGGTACCCCGACCCGAACTTCTTCACTGAAGTTCAAGGTTGTGTAGATGTAATTATTTTCCCTTATAACATGGTTATAAGGAAAAATAATAGCATTCTGAATACAGAATGCTTAGTAAAATAGGGATGGAGGGGTTAATTAAAAAAAATAATAATTTAACTCACCTCATCCACTTGTTCGCGCAGCCCGGCTTCTCTTCTGTCTTCTTCTTTGCTGATCTGTGAGGAAAAGGACCTTTGGTGATGTCACTGCGCTCATCACATGGTCCATCACCATGGTGATACATCATGTGATGGGCCATGTGATGAGCGCAGTGACATCATCACAGGTCCTTTTCCTCACAGATCAGCAAAAAAGAAGACAAAATAGAAGCCGGGCTGCGCGAACAAGTGGATGAGGTGAGTTAAATATTATTATTTTTTAACCCCTCCAGCGCCATTGTACTATGCATTCTGTATTAAGAGTGCTATTATTTTCCCTTATAACCATGTTATAAGGGAAAATAATAAAGATCGGGTCCCCATCCCGATCGTCTCCTAGCAACCGTGCGTGAAAATCGCACCGCATCCGCACTTGCTTGCGAATGCTTGCGATTTTCACGCAGCCCCATTCACTTCTATGGGGCCTGCGTTGCGTGAAATACGCACAATATAGAACATGCTGCGATTTTGACGCAACGCACAAGTGATGCGTGAAAATCACCGCTAATGCGCACAGCCCCATTGAAGTGAATGGGTCCGGATTCAGTGCGGGTGCAATGCATTCACCTCACGCATTGCATCCGCGCGGAAATCTTGCCCGTTCGAACCCAGCCTAAACAGTGAGGGAAGGACGCTCGGCGGCTGCTGGCTTCCTCACTGTGCCTGCGCCAAATACTGAACGGCGCGAGATTTACATTGCAGACACGGCCAGCGGCAGGAGAGCAGCGCTGCCTGGCCCTGTCAATCTAATGTAGCAGGGCGTGGCCAGAGGTGGGAGAACGGAGCCTCTGGGAACAGGGGCAACATCCCCCCTGCTCCTAGAGGCTAATTAGCATATTATAAAAGTTTGTTTTTCTCAATAACGGCGGCAGGCAGTGAGATGGCGCTAATACAGTTATGTTCAGCTGACATTAGCTCATTGCTATTGTCAGCCAGCTTAATACCCATTTTTCAGGTGACAGAAACCCTTTAGGCACCCTTTGATTCAAGAAAAAAAAATAACAGTAACTGAGGAACAAACAGAAAACATAGGCCTCTTTCACACGGGCGTTGCGGGAAAAGGTGCGGGTGCGTTGCGGGAACATGCGCGATTTTTCCGCGCGAGTGCAAAACATTGTAATGCGTTTTGCACTCGCGTGAGAAAAATCGCGCATGTTTGGTACCCAAATCGGTGGGAATCGGTGTTCTGTAGATTGTATTATTTTCCCTTATAACATGGTTATAAGGGAAAATAATAGCATTCTGAATACAGAATGCATAGTACAATAGGACTGGAGGGGTTAAAAAAAAATAAAAAATAATTAAACTCACCTTAATCCACTTGCTCGCGCAGCCCGGCTTCTCTTCTGTCTTCTTTTTTGCTGTGTGCAGGAAACGGACCTGTGGTGACGTCACTCCGGTCATCACATGATCCATCACCATGGTAAAAGATCATGTGACGGACCATGTGATGACCGGAGTGACGTCACCACAGGTCCGTTTCCTGCACACAACAAAAAAGAAGACAGAAGAGAAGCCGGGCTGCACGAGCAAGTGGATTAAGATGAGTTTAATTATTATTATTATTTTTTTTTTTAACCCCTCCAGCCCTATTGTATTCAGAATGCTATTATTTTCCCTTATAACCATGTTATAAGGGAAAATAATAATGATCGGGTCCCCATCCCGATCGTCTGCTAGCAACCGTGCGTGAAAATCTCACCGCATCCGCACTTGCTTGCGGATGCTTGCGATTTTCACACGACCCCATTCATTTCTATGGGGCCTGCGTTACGTGAAAAACGCACAAAGAGGAGCATGCTGCGATTTTCACGCAACGCACAAGTGATGCGTGAAAATCACCGCTCATGTGAACAGCCCCATAGAAATGAATGGGTCAGGATTCAGTGCGGGTGCAATGCGTTCAACTCACGCATCGCATCCGCGCGGAATACTCGCCCGTGTGAAACGGGCCTTAAAGGGTTTTTTGGGGATTTTAATATTGATGACCTATCCTCAGGATAGGTCATCAGTATCAGATCGGTGGGGGTCCGACACCCGGCACCCCTGCCAATCAGCTGGTTGAAGAGACAGCTGTGCTCCGTGGAAGGGCAGCCTTTTCCTCATTGTTTACCTGCTCGTCATTGCCATTGCAGCGGAAGGCAGGTGTAATTACAAGCCGTCCCTTTCACTTCAATGGGACGGCTCGTTCTCATTCAAGTGCATAGGAACGAGCCATCCCATAGAAGCGAATGGGACGGCTTGTAATTACACCGGCTCAGCGCTTCGATGTTGACGGCGAGCAGGTAAACAATGAAGGGAAGGCTGCGCTTGCACGGTGCGTGGCCTTCTCTTCAACCAGCTGATCGGCGGGGGTGCTGGATGTCGGACCCCCACCGAACTGATATTGATGACCTATCCAGAGGATAGCTCATCAATATAAAAATTCCAGAAACCCCTTTAAATAGTGACCTATTCATCTTTTCAACTGAAGATCTGCCAATTCCTGGGCTCCTCTTCTGCCATCCAAGATAGCTGCACCGCCATTTAGTAACCTAAGACACTTTCTGCTGCCCTCTGATTGGTCAGCACTGCTCACATGAAACAGTGCTGGCCAATCTAAGAGCAGGGCTGAAGCAGGAAGCGGTTTTGCTACCGATGCACAATGTGCACCAGAGAAGTGGTGCAGCCATCTTGGATGCCAGAAGTAGCAGATCTGCAACTAAGGCCTCATGCACACGAACGTTGTTGTGTTCCGTTCCGCAAAATGGGGTTCCGTTGTTCCGTGATCCGTTTCCGTTTTTGTTTCTGTGTGTCTTCCTTTATTTTTGGAGGATCACCAGACATGAAGGAAAGTAAAAAAAAAATCTAAGACAGGTTTGCCATGCAAATGATAGGAAAAAAACGGACGCGGGTGACAATCTTGTGTGCCTCCGCGTTTTTTCACGGTCCCATTGACTTGAATGGGTCCGCGAACCGTTTTCCGTGAAAAAAATAGGACAGGTTATATTTTTTTGACGGACTGGAACCACGGATCACGGACGCGGATGACAAACGGAGCATTAGCCGAGTTTTCAACGGACCCATTGAAAGTCAATGGGTCTGCAGAAAATCACGAAAAACGGAACAACGGACACGGAATAAAACAACGGTCGTGTGCATGAGGCCTAAATGGATGAAAAGGAGAGCACCAGGTAAGGCTAGATTCACATCTCCATATGTCCAGCACAGAACAGCCTTCCAGAGAATTCCGACATTGCTGGAACTGCTGTCTGCCCTCTGGGCCCCATTGACCATAATATGGCCCGGCAGAGATCCGGCCGCTATCGGGAACAGCCCGCCGTAGATGGCAGTTGGAGATGTCAAAATAACCTAGGGGCTCTGTTCGTTCCCCAGTTAATGTTTTTTTTCTTGCACTTCAATTGCAAATGTCAATTAATAGGCATCACTATTAAAAATGTATTTGCAAAAGGAGAAATCCAGATCACGGGGAAAGTGGAGCAGGTGCCCACAGCAACCTGAAACTGGAGGCAACACTATTGCTGTGAATGGAACAAAATTGCAATAACGTGCACCACCACTAGACTGCGCGCAGGTAGGTGTGCACAAGCACAACACCCCCTTCAAGCATCATTATTGATTAGGGTACGGAGTGTTAAAAAACCACAGATCTGATATTGATGGCCTATTCTGAGGATAGACCATCACTATCCTGATCCCAGAAAACCCCTTTGAAGCTTAACCCCTCTAAAACATATACGAGAGTGCAGGAAGTCCTCACTTCCTATAGGTGTAGATATAGGGGAAGCAGGAGAAGCGGCTGCTTTAGGGCCCTGACCCAGAAGGGGGCCCATCCAGGAGGAGGAGGACTAAAAAGATGTTGTCAGGGCCTCAACATTATTACACAATGAAATGATATACAGTGACAGTACAGACCGTGTAGAAAACGGATGTAACAGCTGCAGGGCCAGGTCTGAGAGAGCGATCTTTACTCGCCACAGGAATAGGGGCGACATGAAAGGAAGGGGTTGTGAAAAAATTACTGGGGGAGGGGGGCCCCATTCAAAAATTTGCTGTGGGGCCCAGTCATTTCTCGCTACGCCACTGGCCACACGGTCAGGTTTCCTGATGCAGTTTTGGAAGCCAAAATCAGGAGTGGATCATAAAAGGAGAGAAAGTATAGAGGACGGGTACAAATTTTCTTTTTTAAATTCATTCCTGGTTTTGGGTTCCAAAACTGCATCAGGAACCTGACTGCATGGCAGAACCCTAAGGACCACCATATGCAAAAAATATTAGTAATCTGAGATTTAAGCTGCTGCTGGGTAAGAACTTTCCCCCGTGTCCGCTGTCCCTGTGCCAGTCTTTTTTGTTTGTTTGTTTTTTTCACAAGAAACAGTATATTGTTAATAGGGAAAACAGATTCATTGGTGTCTATGAATTTACCATTATATCATTTTCATTTTCATCACACCTTAGCAACAGGTTTGCAAACAGCACCAAAGATCTCAACTTCCGGACCAATGTCTAATTTAGGAAGGAAGCGGGAGATAGTTTTCGGAGGGGCAATATGCAACAGTTTCATGGACGTTATGGGCAAATCTGTATTTGAAACATTCATAGGAGGGATGGGGGTTAGTTCTGTTATCTTAAAGTATAACTGTCGTATTTTTTTGGAGTATTGGATTGTGGTGATTAATATCTCCTTGGTGGCCCTATTTAAACTTTTCACTGTGTATTCAATTACCCCTTAATTCCACATTTTTGTTCCCTGTACTGCCTACTTTTACCTGTGCTTAAAATAGGGTTGCTAGGCATGGTCCGTCTATCTGTTGAAGGACGGAGGACGCTGCGTGCAAGGTCAGATTACTGACAGCCAGGGACTGTAAGTAAATGATTAAAGCCAGGTCCTCCCCAGCAGCTGATAACAGTGCCTGGGCTGTGTGCACTTCTCCCTGTCCCTGCGCTTGGCAGACGCTCCCTCACTCGGCAGAGCTGGAGAAGTAGAGTTGAACCAGCGCAGAGCAGGGAAGGGAGATCTGCCATCTGCTCAGTGTATAAATGAGAGCAACATGTGGTAAGAGGACCCTTTTGTGCTGAAGGAGATTAACCCTTTAGGGGGGCTCTGGTTACTGGCACTTTTGGGGGGCTATTGTTACTGGCTAGTGAGGGCAGGCGGGATTAGCCTCAGGGTGGGGGCAGTGGCGGCCATCTTAACTGAATAGTGAAATTGCAATTTTATGCAGACTGGTTGCTAAGGGCTGAATCTTATTAAATATGGGGTAAGTCAGTCTAATAGTAACTGATTCTGGAATATCATGTTATTAGTAACTACATACTGTATATGAAAATTTAAATTAGGGTCTAAATGTGACAGTTATCCTTTAAGGCACCTGGGTCCTACAAGGGCAATATTTGCCTGGAGTTTGCATGTTCTCCTTATGTTTGTGTAGGGTTCCTTCTTCGCTCCAAAAACATTACTGTTAGATTAATTCGAAATTTAGATTGGGAGTCCCAATACTGGAACTGACGTCAGTGATGACAATCTCTCTACAGCGCTGAAGAATATGTCGGTGCTATGAGTACAATAAATAAAAGAAAAAAAGGGTTGTATATAAAGCTTGTTAATATAATATGGGGCTTCTGATTTTCCAGAGACTATTGATTAAATGAACAAATGGGAAACACTAAACTTTAAAGCCACCGGATCGTCATTTGTAGATTCTGACGAGTTTGTGCACACAAGCTACCAGATTGGATTTTTATATCTGCTTGGAAGACGTGTAAACTTTTTTTTTTTTTTTTTACGTATCCATATGTTTGAAACTTTGGATCAATGTACCATTAACTTTCATTGTAAAAAAAAATAAAATAAAAAGCAGAGGAACCAACTACCAGAGTTCACTGGATAGCCGGACATTGGACAGCACGGTGGCTCAGTGGTTAGCATTGGTGCCTAGCAGCGCTCGAATCCGACCAATGGCAACATCTGCATGGAGTTTGTATGTTCTCCCTGTGTTTGCGGGGGTTTCCTCCCACACTCCAAAGACATACTGATAGGGAACTTAGATTGTGAGCCCCATAGGGGACAGTCTGATTCTAATGTCTGTAAAGTGCTGCGAAATATAGTAGCGCTATATAAGTGCATAAAATAATAAATAAATATCCTAGCCAGACATGACCATGGACTGCTGGATCCCTGTTGACTATAATGGAATCCAACGGGGATCTTGATGGCTTCCAGCTTAAATGCTGACTTTTGGCCAGACAAAAAGTACTGGTATTCATGCCGGAAACCGGCCAGATCCCCGTCTGATTGCATTATAGTCAATGGAGATCAAGGGGTGCGCGGCCATGACTGGCTATGCCAGATACATTGAACTCCAGTAGTCTGTACCTCTGCCGGAGTTCACAATGCTTATGTGAATGTAGCGTTAATGGATTGTCAGCAGTCTGCAATAAGGGTACGGCAACACGGCGATATGTGTCATGTAGCAGCAATTCGCAGAAAAGTCACGTGACATGAAAAGAGTTGTGACTTGCCTGCAAGTCATGCGACTATTTTAGAACTGTGATTTTGATGTAAAAACGCAGGCAAGTCACATGTGACTTATATTAAAGTCAATGGAGTAAAAGTTGCGTGCGACATACAAGTCTAGATTTTTTGTCGCAGCCGCAGCATGTCTCCGGTTGCATTGAGAAACATTCCATGAAATGTCACACAACTTTCTTGTTGCGCAACATATGTCGCCGTGTGACCGTACTCTAAAGGTCCATCTGAGTGTTACCAGTTGGGGGTCTGACACTGGCAGTGGTTAGTGCCAGACCGGGCAGGGAGACACCTCCAACTGATAACACCCAGGTGGACCTTTATTGCAGTCTGCTGGAAATCCATTTATACCGTCTAGCAGGAATAATAGAGGAATGGCTGAACACAGGGTTAATTGTTATTACATGGGGGGGGGGGGGGGGGTTAGGAGCTGTCAGGAGAGGTGACAGCTCTTCTTTCATACCTGAAACTGGGAAATTGCAATGTTATAATAACTGCCAAACATCAAATACACAAAAACTATAACAAAACTAATAATACAATTATTTAAAAATAAATCAAAATAAAGATAAATAAATAATACAATCAGATGTCCTTACATATCGCCCCCAGTAGAATTATTGTAATGCCTTATTAAAAAGTGCAATAGTGAGGATAAAAAAGATTTCCTGTACCGATCAGTACTGCAGCGCATCTGGATATATATCGCTAAAAATACTAGGCTGAGCAACTAGGGCTGACCTCCAATGCCACACACCTTCGGACAGGTTTGGTATTGTTTTTAGAAAAAAAAAGCAGCCATGTTTTTCTCATCCTGTACAACTCCTTTAGGCCCTTTTTACACGAGAACGCACTGAATCCTGACCCATTCATTTCAATGGGTCTGTGTACATGAGCGTTTATTTTCACGCATCACTTCTGCGTTGCGGGAAAAACGCAGCATGTTCTATATTCTGCGTTTTTCACGCAGCCCTGGCCCCATAGAAGTCAATGGTTCTTGAGTGAAAAACGCATTGTATCCGCAAGCAAGTGCGGATGCGATGCGTTTTTCACTGATGGTTGCTAAGAGATGTTGTTTGTAAACCTTCCGTTTTTTTTATCACACGCGTGAAAAACGCAACAAAACGCATTTCAACCGCGCGGAAGAAACTGAATGCAATCGCAGACAAAACTGACTGAACTTGCTAGCAAAATGATGCGAATTTCCCTGAACGCACCCTGAACGCATCCGGAGCCAATCCATATACACCCTGTACAGAATTATTAGGCAAATGAGTATTTTGACCACATCATCCTCTTTATGCATGTTGTCTTACTCCAAGCTGTATAGGCTCGAAAGCCTACTACCAATTAAGCATATTAGGTGATGTGCATCTCTGTAATGAGAAGGGGTGTGGACTAATGACATCAACACCCTATATTAGGTGTGCATAATTATTAGGCAACTTCCTTTCCTTGGCAAAATGGGTCAAAAGAAGGACTTGACAGGCTCAGAAAAGTCAAAAAATAGTGAGATATCTTGCAGAGGGAAGCAGCACTCTTAAAATTGCAAAGCTTCTGAAGCGTGATCATCGAACAATCAAGCGTTTCATTCAAAATAGTCAACAGGGTCGCAAGAAGCATGTGGAAAAACCAAGGTGCAAAATAACTGCCCATGAACTGAGAAAAGTCAAGCGTGCAGCTGCCAAGATGCCACTTGCCACCAGTTTGGCCATATTTCAGAGCTGCAACATCACTGGAGTGCCCAAAAGCACAAGGTGTGCAATACTCAGAGACATGGCCAAGGTAAGAAAGGCTGAAAGACGACCACCACTGAACAAGACACACAAGCTGAAACGTCAAGACTGGGCCAAGAAATATCTCAAGACTGATTTTTCTAAGAGTGAGTCTTGATGGGCCAGATGGATGGGCCCGTGGCTGGATTGGTAAAGGGCAGAGAGCTCCAGTCCGACTCAGACGCCAGCAAGGTGGAGGTGGAGTACTGGTTTGGGCTGGTATCATCAAAGATGAGCTTGTAGGGCCTTTTCGGGTTGAGGATGGAGTCAAGCTCAACTCCCAGTCCTACTGCCAGTTTCTGGAAGACACCTTCTTCAAGCAGTGGTACAGGAAGAAGTCTGCATCCTTCAAGAAAAACATGATTTTCATGCAGGACAATGCTCCATCACACGCGTCCAAGTACTCCACAGCGTGGCTGGCAAGAAAGGGTATAAAAGAAGAAAATCTAATGACATGGCCTCCTTGTTCACCTGATCTGAACCCATTGAGAACCTGTGGTCCATCATCAAATGTGAGATTTACAAGGAGGGAAAACAGTACACCTCTCTGAACAGTGTCTGGGAGGCTGTGGTTGCTGCTGCACGCAATGTTGATGGTGAACAGATCAAAACACTGACAGAATCCATGGATGGCAGGCTTTTGAGTGTCCTTGCAAAGAAAGGTGGCTATATTGGTCACTGATTTGTTTTTGTTTTGTTTTTGAATGTCAGAAATGTATATTTGTGAATGTTGAGATGTTATATTGGTTTCACTGGTAAAAATAAATAATTGAAATGGGTATATATTTGTTTTTTGTTAAGTTGCGTAATAATTATGCACAGTAATAGTCACCTGCACACACAGATATCCCCCTAAAATAGCTAAAACTAAAAACAAACTAAAAACTACTTCCAAAAATATTCAGCTTTGATATTAATGAGTTTTTTGGGTTCATTGAGAACATGGTTGTTGTTCAATAATAAAATTAATCCTCAAAAATACAACTTGCCTAATAATTCTGCACTCCCTGTAGTTTGTGTGAAAGAGGCCTTAAATGATTGTGATTTATTACTTGCCCAATCCTTCTTTATAGGCTTTACTTGAAGCTCTGGGCCCAATGGAAAATCGGCTTCAAGGCTTCCCCCCACTCTACGCTATTTAGAATGCTGACGTCTTCTTATGCAGCAGAGAGGACTTTGGGAACTTTTAGGCCGGGGTGCAAATCCTTCCTTTCTAGAGATGAGCGAATCTTCCAAGATTCGGTTTGTTTCAAATGCAAACATTTTTTAAAAAATTTCGGTTCGTCTCCGAATCTATTCGTTCTAAAACAAAATTGCTCCAATTTCCCTGAAAATTAGTATGTAACCCCCTATAGTCCTCTAAAACGCAGATTTTTATATGAAAAGCTCCTATCTCGTTTAGTTAATTTTTTCCCTCGGTCTGATTCAGTGTCAGGTATAACTGTATTTACTTTTAACGTTGCCGCCTTAAACTGCGGTTATTGCTTGGCCGCAACTGACTGCAATTACCTCCTGCCTGGTGGTGACAGAACACCATTGATTGCCTATGCGCTGGGTGCTGTTTTACAGGATTCGTCCGAATCGAACCAGAAAAGGTTTGATTCAGTGCCTAAGGCTACTTTCACACTAGCGTTGTTTTAATCCGGCGTTCAATTCCGACACCGGAACTGCCCGCCGGATCCGGAAAAACGTGTGAAAACGGATTACATTTGAATCCTGATCAGGATTTTGATCACAATGAAAAAATGCATTGGAAAAAACGGATCCGCCATTTATGGACTTTAACTTTTTTTTCACATTTTTCGGGTTTAACATGCAAAAGCCGGATCCGTTTTGACTGAACACACAGCGCCGGATCCGGCGTTAATGCAAGTCAATGGGAAAAAGACCGGATCCGCCGTTCGGTCAAAGTGTTCAGGCTTTTTGGCCGGAGGTAAAAATACTGCATGCTACGTTTTTCTGAATAGCCTGATCAGTCAAAAAGACTGAACTGAAGACATCCTGATGCATCCTGAAGGACTGACTCTCCATTCAGAATGCATGGGGATAAAACTGATCAGTTCTTTTCCGGATTTGAGCCCCTAGGACGGAACTCAGCGCCGGAAAAGAAAAACGCTAGTGTGAAAGTACCCTTAAAAAATCTGAGATTCGGAACAAATCTCAGAATCTACGAATAGATTCGCTCATCTCTACTTTGCACCCCTTATAGCTATGTCCATGATTCAGTATACTGTGATTACACGCAATATAAAATCAGCTTAATGACAGCAGAACGACCTACATACTTACGTATTACTTTTTTCTTTTTTTCCCCTCCAATATATAAATAAATTGTCTTTACATTTTCCCTTCTAATATTGCATACTGACATGCTCCGGCGGTTTTCAATTTCAGTGAAATACTGATGTAAACAGTTTTTGCTGGGTTTGTTAGATACGGCCACAATTACTCATTTTATAACAATTGTCTTCTAATGGCAATCAGTGGCCTCCAGCAGAACGCATCTCTCTTAAAATGGGAATTATACCTTACGGTAAGAAAACAGGAGTCATCTAATGCTAGCGCGCTTCATATTTATTCCTGGAATTTAACTGCAAGCCTTATGATCTTCAGGGTGTAAATTTACAATCCTGTTTTATGAGTCTGTAGCTGTCACAGTAAAGATGTTGCAGATGCATATTATTCATCGTGGCAGACAGAAGATGAATAAGGGCAGCAAAAAATAAATAAAAAAAGGTTTAAAATGCAAGTGATTCTCACCCAGTGGAAATAGCCATTTCAAGGCCAGACCATTATGTAAAAAATTCTATAAGGCTCAGCGACAAACACCAGAGACATTTATTTTTCATTATATTATACCATATCCTCTCCCTGTACATATATCATGTTGCATTTTCACACTATTACTTTCTTAAAGGGGTTGTCCCACTAAAAAAGAATTTACATTTTTCAAACCAGCACCTGGATATGAATACTTTTGTAATTGCATGTAATTAAAAATGTAACATAGCCACTGAGTTATTCACTGAAATCTATCTGTATAGCGCCACCTGCTGTTTGCTCTTTTTCTACTTTCTCTATCCTGCTCAATGAGATGGAAGCACATAGGATTGTTTCCATAGCCGCTGGCACACCATCTACCTTTTTTTATGCTGTGCCGCTTTCATTTGTTTTTTGTATGTGTGTGTGTGTGTGTGTATTTTATAACTTCTTAGTAAACTTTTGTTGTGCACTTGCGCCTTGTTAAGCCTTTCTTATTCCTGCATCTCAGAATTCACGGTAAAACACCGACAACCTCTTTAACGGTTTGGCTACACAGTGATCTTGTTTGCGCAACAGCAGTCATGCCCAAGGAGAACAGTAAGATTGCAGTGTAGCCTTGCATTAAAATGAATGGGGTCACAGCATGACCCGCACATGTGCTTCGACCCCAAAATCACAGAATATTCAACACTTCTATATGTTTTGCAATTCTGGGATCATAATTGCAGCAAATGTGCAAGTCGTGCTGCAATCCTGTTCATTTCTATGCTAGCACCTCTACACGGTGATCCCATTGCGATCCTTGGGTATGACAGTTGTCACACGACCAAGATAGCTGTGTAACCAAACCTTAAGGCCAGTGTTTATCACCCAGGCACCAATTTTGAATTATAGATGAAGTGGATGGTGGAGGAGCAGTTGCAACTCAACAGAAGTAGCAAGCCCCATCTCTATGGTACGTATGCAAGGAAGATCCAAATTATATTCCTAATGTTTAGTCTGTTATGATATTAACATATACTGATTATTTGGATGAGACCTGAATTACTTCACATTTTCATGTAACCCGAGTCTTCTGCATGAAATGCCTTGTATATTTCACTTTCATTAACTTCTGGTTGCCTCTGTTTTAGCGCCTTGAGGCTTTGATTAATGTGGAATAATTGAACATCTTGCGGGAAAGATAAAGTTCCAAAAGATCGATTGCACCTGGCAAATTCACAGGATGACAGCAGGAGACTCACAAATACACATAGACATCTAGGGCTTCTCAGCCAGCACAGTCTGCCATTGATGGAAATTATAGATGGTGCTTGTGGACCATAAAATAGACCTGAGAGATGCAAAGATTGGACAATAAAATATTTAAAAGAAAGAAAAAGAAAATGATATCATACAGTTATGTCTGCACATTGAGACCAACCATACGTAGAGCCCTCAAATGCCCTTCAGACTTATTACTACCCATTGTATTAAAATATAGATCTAGCAAATGACCTTCCATGGCCTATAGAAAGGACATTAAAATCAAAATGTCTACACATTCTACTCAAACCTTAAAGGTAGTAAGGAACTACTGTGTCAACCAACAGATTTGACTTCGGTCTAATCCTAGGGATGTTATCCAGGCAGTCCCCTGGTATTCATCCTTTAACCCCTATACAGGTATCTGGACTTCACAGCAGGGAAGCCACCAGGTCGCTATCTCCAGAAGTAGTCTCTGTATGATGGACAACTCACCCATGGTGTCAGAGACAGCGGTGTAGGGCACTGAGAGGTCAGGCAAACTTGTTGGCAGAGTGCATGCAATACAGGAATCAACCCAAGGTCAGGACAGGCAGCGTAGGGTCAAAGCACTGTACAGTAAACAGGCAGAGGTCAGTACAGGGGCAGACAACAGGATACAGCACACCTAGCATAAACCTTAGCAAGCTAAGTAACCTAATTGCTAAGCCTCCTTGACTGCCCTGACCTCGGCTTGTCTCTCACTACGGTTCTGCCTGACCCCTCAGGGGTTTGCACTTATTTATTCCCCCACATTGGTCAGCAGTCTATTAAATGAAGTCTACTCCAAGAGGTAATGGCTTGCTGGTTCACCTGCAGCAGAGTTCAGATACCTGTGTAGGGGTTAAAAGGTGAAGACCAGGGGGGCACTTATATAATGCCCTTAGGAGTGCTTTATTCATCCACTCCAGCACTCTGCTTCTCTCTCTTCTGGACCTGCATCTCTCTCTTGTTCTTCTCTGGTCTACTGCTTTCCATCAAGGCCTTTCTCACTCTACACATAAGCACTCCTTCCAACTCTTAAAGAGCTAGCATGCACACCTAAATATTTCCCAGCTTCTGACCAGTCACCCAGGGATAGTTAAAGAATCTTCCCCTATAGGAGGATGCCTGAGCAATAGGTTCTATTTTACTAGTGTCCTGCAAAAGTGACTTGTTCTACGTTTTTGTGCCTGTGTACCAATTTCTTCCTGTTTTTTGGATTTGATCTTTCACTCCCATGAGTCAGCCGCCACTCGACCATAGACTACTTCAAGAGGTAGCAGCCTGATGATTTCTCCTGCAGTGAAATCCAGACCCACTAAGCCACTAAGATAATGTCCTTAGGAGTAGCTCCAAGCCAAATCTATTCACGTGTCATGGCGGATCCACATCCATTTCATAACAAGAAGTAGCCCCATGTCAAATTTGTTCAGCAAACACACTGGAACATCCACTTTGTAACACTTATCTATGTACAAAACTTGGTACTGGTAGTGTATCTTAGTAGTAAGCTTGGTTATGGTACCCTAAACATGCCCTATATTTTCTAGTTACCATAATTAAGCTTTGTTCTGATACTGTGTACATTGAGCTTTGATCTGGTATTCTATCTACATCCATTCTATGGCTGACAGATCCCTTGACCCTTGCCAAACTTTCCACAGTACCACCTTTGACCAAACTAATACCACCTTTACAAAGAATTATTTGAAAATGTAATTTCCCCTGCATGTAAAGTAACTATCATCTTGTCTGGACTCTGCCGGATGATAGAAAACTACTTCCAGCAGTACCTGTTCTTCTCTGGTCCTCCCCAATGCATGCCAATAGCCATGCCTGACCAGTCTGTAGCCCCCTTGATAGCTACTTCGGGGCTTATACACTGGGAGAATAAAACAATTAGATTGTGGAGGTAAGGAACACAAAGAGTCCATGTTTCTGACTTGCTCGGAATATTCCAAGATATGACATCAGAGTGAGGCCTCATGCACACGACCGGTCCATTTTTTGCGGTCCGCAAACTGCAAAACACGGGTGGCGTCCGTGTGCGTTCCGCAATTTGCAGAACGGCACGAACAGCCTTTAATATAACTGCCGCAAAGCGCGGACAAGAATAGGACATGTTATATTTTTTTTGCGGGACCACGGAACGGAGCAACGGATGCGGACAGCACATGGAGTGTTGTCCGCATCTTTTGCAGCCCCATTGAAGTAAATGGGTCCGCATCCGAGCTGCCAAAACTGCAGCTCGGATGCGGACCAAAACAACGGCCGTTTAGTCCTCATGCATTCTGAATTAAAAGAGATCCGTTCAGGATGCATCAGGGTGTCTTCCGTTCCGGCAGCATTCCGTTATGTGACCGGACACACAACCGCTGCAAGCTGCTGTTTTGTGTCCGGTCAAAAGTCATAAAAACGGAAAAAAACTGTTCCGGCACTGAAAACAATGTAAGGCCATTTTCACACTACCGTATGGCTATTTCAGTGTTTTGCGGTCCGTTTTTCACGGATCCGTTGTTCCGTTTTTTTGCTTCCGTTGTGTTTGAGCTTCCATTCCGTTTTTCCGTTCCGTTTTTCCGTATGGCATATACAGTATACAGTAATTACATAGAAAAAACTGGGCTGGGCATAACATTTTCAATAGATGGTTCCGCAAAAACGGAACGCATACGGAAAACATACGGATGCATTTCCGTATGTGTTCCGTTTTTTTTGCGGACCCATTGACTTGAATGGAGCCACGGAACGTGATTTGCGGGCAATAATAGGACATGTTCTATCTTTCAACGGAACGGAAAAATGGAAATACTGAAACGGAATGCATACGGAGTACATTCCGTTTTTTTTTGCGGAACCATTGAAATGAATGGTTCCGTATACGGAACGCAAAAATCGGTCCGCAAAACGGACAAAAAAACGGTAGTGTGAAAGAGGCCTAAGTCAATGGTGACAGATTTGATTTTTAGGAGCCTAAAAAAATTGATCCGTCACCCATTGACTTTCAATGTATTTAGTGACGGGTCCGTTTTTCTGTTCTAATTTCAAACAGCCACATCCTGATGTGCAACATCAAAATAGATCGGTTTAATTCCGGTATTGAGATCCTCTGATGGATCTCAATATCGCAATCGACAACGCAAGTGTGAGAGTAGCCTTACCATTGACATTTTTATAAGGAAGATCATATCTCCAGATCCGTACTGATAACGGTCAGACAGGTTTTGCTCGATGTGTACGCTATATAGCGCTGCTTGTACCGCGGTGTCTTGCTCGGACAATTACATTTTGTTTTCATACAGATTTGCGGTGCGGGAACATTGTTTTGTTTTAGGCAATTAGATGGTTGCCAAGGAAACTATTAATGGGAGTTAATATAAGTGTAAATTAAGGACAGAAGGCTCCTTTAATGGTAATTTTCCATCTATTTAGAGAAATGTCTCTGCAAAGAAAAGACCTTTTGTTCATTTGGATAATTTAAGCTTTGCCTGGAGTTTTAATGCAGGGTTTTTAACATTTACTGTACAAATGTAATGCTGGCAAGATGAGGTATCAAAGACTGGGGAGGGCCGATCCGGTATAATATTAGACATGTTTACGTTTTGAAGACATTTTTCAGGAGTCGACAGATATAGCTAAATATATTTTTACTGTAAAAAGTTGCATCGCACTAAAGGTGCGCAATCAGTTGGGGGAAGTGAGGATTTTGCTTCATGCAGTACCCTTCTCTGACTGAAGGGGCAGCATTTTATTTAGCAGAAATAGCCTCCATTCTAAGGCCTCTTTCACACGAGCGTGTCCGGATAAGGTCCGGATGCGTTGCGGCAAACCCGCGCGAGTAGGTACGCAATTGCAGTCAGTTTTGACTGGGATTGCGTTTCGTTGTTCAGTTTTTTATCGCGCGGGTGCAATGCGTTTTGCACGCGCGTGATAAAAAACTGAATGTGGTACCCAGACCCGAACTTCTTCACAGAAGTTCAGGTTTGGGTTCAAGGTTGTGTAGATTGTATTATTTCCCCTTATAACATGATTATAAGGGAAAATAATAGCATTCTGAATACAGAATGCATAGCAAAATAGCGCTGGAGGGGTTAAAAATAAATAAAAAATAATTTAACTCACCTTAATCCACTTGTTCGCGCAGCCGGCATCTCTTCTGTCTTTATCTGTGAGGAATAGGACCTTTGATGACGTCACTGCGTTCATCACATGGTCCATCACATGATCCATCACGGGTCCGCACTTGCTTGCGATTTTCACGCAGCTCCATTCAATTCTATAGGGCCTGCGCTGCGTTAAAAAAACGCACAAAATAGAGCTTGCTGCGATTTTCACGCAACGCACAAGTGATGCGTGAAAATCACCGCTCAAGTGAACAGCCCCATAAAAATGAATGGGTCCGGATTCAGTGCGTGTTCAATGCGTGAGTTGAACGCATTGCACCCGCTTGGAAAACTCGCCCGTGTGAAAGGGGCCTAAAGCTGACTTTCTTGAAGAAAAAAAAAAGATCAGCACTGTTGGCTCTTGATCACAAGGCGATGTGATAAAGGTGGATGTTATAGAACAGCACCCACCTGCTTAAAGAGGTTGACCATGAAAAATATTCTACAGTTTTCAAACCAACACCGTAATCTGAATACCTCTGTAATTGCATGTTATTAAAAATGTAGTATAGCCCCACCTGCTGTTTTTTTTTTTTACTTCTTTGTCTTACTTACGGAGATGGCCGCACATTCTCAGTTTCATTCCTCAGCTGCCTCCTGAGAGCTGCAGCAGAAAGGACACATCGCCTGAGATGCAGCAGAAAGGACACTCCCATTAAGCTGCCAGCTTGATACGAATCTAGCAGAGCATGGAATGGGGAGATCTCTGGATCCATGTGAGGTACCGGGCTGCTTCTGGCTTTGTTAGATAGAGCTTGTCATATACAAGATGATTTTTGATTTTCATTTTATTTTTGCTTTAATTATGGGATAACCCCTTTAGGGTAAGCAAAGGGGATACTTTTCACGAGGAAAACTTTTAGTCAGTTTATTGCTACTATTTGCACCAAATTTATCAAACCACACATTGTTTGATAAGTTTACCACAACTTTAAAAAAATTCCAGAAGTGTTTTTTTTTTTTGTTTTTTTTTGCCAGCACCCCCTATTGGAGTGAAAGCACAACATTTATGCGTCTTTTTTAAATTTGGCCTACACCTCATCAACATAGCTAAACACTTCCCCTGTTCAAAAGTGGCAATTTTGACTATTAGCATTTTTTTGAAGCCAGAATTCTGGAGTGCAGAAAATGCCCCCTTTATCTGTGCTTGTGTGTTTTGAGATCATATTTATAGAGATTCATAGGTTGCAACTGCATTTACTGCCTTGAGGGTATAAAGCTCCTCCTTGTGGAGACTGTGAAGTTGGGCAGGGAGTCGTTTAGACCATGCAATGCTCCCTGGGAAAAAGGGAATGCCCTTATCCAGGAGGCCAAATGCTTGCTCTCCAGCACCACCTATTACATGGCTAACTATAAGTCAATATCTGGCCCTATCAAACAGGCTTTGGAAAAATGACTTGGGACAGAAGCCAAAACCAGAAACTTTTCCGTAAGAAAAAGACTGGAGAGTGGCAGTCCGGGGTGTGCATTAAATAAATATAAGTCTTTAAATAAAAAAAAAAGGGGGCCTCTTAATGCTGGGTCATACGACCACATGACCCCAAGCTGTCCCTTTGATAATATAGATGACATAACCCTTAGGCCAGTTAACCCTTCATTTGTTTGCTATGGAGTATCTATTGGAAGAGAGAGGGCACTGCTTTGGTACATGGATAAACTGCCCATGACACAGATAGGGGCCAATCTGAGACTCTTCTTTTGCCCTCCACAGTGCCCATGGGGGCTGCTTCATTAGTACAGCAACAAGCCTTCAGTAACACACAATGTTACTAGTCAGACCACACATGGAGTATTGTACATAATTCTGGGCTTCTGTGAACAAGGCAGACATAGCAGAGCTGGAGAGGATTCAGAGGAGGGAAACTAAAGTAATAACTGGAATGGGTGGACTATAGTACCCAGAAAGATTATCAAAATTAGGGTTATTCACTTTAGAAAAAAGACGACTGAGGGGAGATCTAATTACTATGTATAAATATATCAGGGGTCAGTACAGAGATCTATCCCATAATCTATTTATCCCCAGGACTGTGACTGTGACGAGAGGACCTCCTCTGCGTCTGGAGGAAAGAAGGTTTGTACACAAACATAGTGAGGATTCTTTACGGAAAGAGCAGTGAGACTATGGAGCTCTCTGCCTGAGGAGGTGGTGATGGTGAGTTCCCTAAAAGAGTTCAAGAGGGGCCTGGATGTATTTCTGGAGGGTAGTAATATTACTGGTTATAGCTACTAGAGAGGGGTCGTTGATCCAGAGAGTTATTCTGATTGCCTGATCAGAGTCGGGAATACAATGCCCCTGGTTTGGTTTTCCTCTATGGTGAATACAGCCCCTGTCATCTTGAGTAGTGATGAGCGGCAGGGTCAATATTTAAATTTTTCGCAAATATTTGTCATAAATTTGCCAATTCGAGAATTTGCCATTATTTTCTTGATTGCGAAAATCGGCAATGTAATATGCACGTATTGCGTGCGCAATACAGGCGTGGGTCACTTTTGCTACATTTTTCAAGCTGCTAGAAGTTTCCTGAGACTGGAGAAAATAGTTGACATGGCAGAACATTACAATAGCTTTATATGCAGATAGAGTGCTCCAATATTTTCGCGATTGCGCAAATCGGCAATTAATGATGCACATATTTTGGCGAAATATGTGCAACTTCACATTTTAGCAGATCTGACTACATATTACTGATTGGTGCACTAAGTATTGTTTTGAACTTGTGAAATTATAGCTAGTGATGGACGAAACATTGGCCGGGACGATTTGCGAACGCGCGTTCGCGATCAAATGTTCGCGAACCGCTCGTTCGCAGCGGGCCCCATTCACTTTAATGGCAGGCGAACCTGAAAAACCTTCAGCTCATATTTGCAGCCAGCAAACACTTACTAGAAGTACACAAATAGTCCCACAACATGGACAGTGATATACAAGAGGGGGATCATTGGCAAAAATTCCGAACAAAAAATATGTATTTTAATCAGGGACCATTTTTATGTGTCTTAAAGGGAAACTCTCAAAAATGTGCCCTGCTGAAGCCGAGAAAAATTTTCTTTTAGGCCACGGGAGTACAGACAAAAACACAGAAATATAGGGGCAATTCTGGAGGAGCTGCTCAGCCCCTAACACTGTAGCGTGTTTTTCATTGGGGGAGCAGCCCCACCGCATGTGGACCGCAGCAAACGACTATCCCCAGCAAAAAATGCATACGGTGGAGGATGTCGGCGCGGTCCACATGCACCACAAGGACATCCTACACAAAACGGAGCATTGTGCGGATGTAAATACAATCATATAGCAAAAAAATGCACCACACGGATATGCCACTGACTATACTGGCCAGTCATAAATGCAGATATTAAAAGCTGAGACTTTCGCCAATATATTCCTGTCAGGAAAATATCGGAGCCCTTCATGCACCACGTCACGGTCACTCAGCATGGCAAAGGGTCCTACCACTACGCTAACTATGGTGTGAACACGGTCTGAAGGTGAGTACAGACCCCAAAAATTTGGCATTCACCTGACAGAAAAGAACTTGTGATTATGTGGCTCAAGGTACTGTACATTAGGCGGTCACTGGATAAAAATTTTACTGTCGGCACAGTTCAAATGCACTATATAGAAAGTATATTATAGGTATATCACACCCCTGCCTCAATCAGTTTTTCTGGGGGGCAACTAGTATATCACACCAGTTGCAATTAGTTGTTCCAACAGCGTTTATCCCTCTATATAGCTGCGGTATCGCAGCAGAACCGCACACAACTGCTGCACAGTTCAAATGCACTATATAGAAAGTATATTACAGGTATATAACACCCCTTCCTCAGTCAGTTTTTTTGGGGGGCAACTAGTATATCACACCTGTTGCCATTAGTTGTTCCAATAGCGTTTGTCCCTCTATATAGCTGCGGTATCGCAGCAGAACCGCACACAACTGCTGCACAGTTCAAATGCACTATATAGAAAGTATATTATAGGTATATCACACCCCTACCTGAATCAGTTTTTTGGGGGGCAACTGGTATATCATGTGTCATGGGTCAAAGTTCGGCGCAATGCAAAAGAATATGGCACGCGCGAACATCGCCATATGTTCGCATGTTCGGCGGTTCGCGAACGCTTAAAGTTCGCCGTGAACCGACCGCCGGGCGAACCGAAAGGCCATCACTAATCACAGCACTATCTAATGTAATGACACAGCAAAGCACAGAGCACAGCAATGCCACTGCTCTCTCTCTCTCAGAACTGCAAAAAACTGCAGAAAATAGCTGCTGGGGAGTTTCTTATATAGTAAGGGGTAGGCAACTTTCCTATTGGTTGCTAGGGATGTTGCTAAGCTCTGACAAAGACATTGCAGCCTTCTCATTGGCCCACAAGCAAGAAGCAGGGAGGGATCATGGGTTCAGATAAAAAAAAATCTAGAATATTCGTGAATACGAATATGTAGCGCTATATTCTAAATCTGCGAGAATTCTCGAAGTGGCGATATTTGCGATTAATATTCGCGATTCGAATATTTGCACCCAACACTAGTCTTGAGTAACTGAAGTCTGTATCACTGTATGCGGCCAAATGATTGATTTCCAGCAGTCTCATTTCCTTTTGACTAATCAGAGGTGATTGTTTGCTATGGGTTATCTGAGTAAGCAAAACGAATACAATAGATCAATAATCTGAGCCAAGAGTCTGAGATCAAATGTTAACTGCAACACTTATACACTAATGGAGCCACCGAAATGCAATGTAATATAGGTAGATTGATATCTCTGCGTTTCAGCCTGGTAGCCTCTAGGCAGCTGTCGATTCTTGGCAATGTCATCTCTGACAGAGGAGGATTTGTAGATCAAGATTTATTTTCAGACCTGGATCTCATTTGTCTGGATAGAAAACCCCAGACCTGTCATCTTCAAGTAAAGCAGTACTGATGTCTTCAAAAAAGTCAAACACAGACGCGTCCAGATGACTGAATGCTTCGAGCAGGAGGGAACTAATGTCATTATACTGCATTTTCTATTATTTTCTTAAGCTCAGTTCCCTATGAGCCAGCAGACCCTCCCGTTCCACCAACAGTATGCTATTCTAAACGTTCCTTGTCCTATATTGCCTTAAAAATGTTTTCTGGAATTATCATATTGAGGACCTATTCTCAGGATTGGTCATCTATTTGAGATTGGCAGGGGGTCTGACTTGCGGGACCTCCGCCAATCGGCCATTTGAGTAGACCTCCTCGCTGCTTACCAAGCACAGCACCTTCCATTGGATAGCAGCTGTTCTTGGTATCGGATTTAATGGGACTGAACTGAGTCTAGGCCAGGTAAAGTCACTCTCACCGAGCACCGTGACCTCTTCATATAGCTGATCAGCGAGAGTGCCAGAAGTTGGACACCCGCCGATTTCATATTAATGAGCTATCCTAAAGATAGGTCATCCATATCAAAATCCCGTAAAACTCACTTAACGGTGGTAATATGATGTAAATACAGCCCTCAGAATAGAAGAAAACCCTATGGCGGGCTCATGGTCTAGCTCCATAATGGGTCCAAAGGTCCAGCAGAAGAGAACACTATTTGGAGGTAATTTGGGAGCCAATCACTCACCACTAGGGTTTACATGTATTTCTTGGGCTGGTCATAAAAACTTTTCAGACCTTACTGATGGTATGCTTTGCATGTGCTAAGATAAAAGCCACTATGATGAAATGAAAGAAGTTCCTAGGGACTACAAAACTGAGGGCCTATCCAAAGGCTCCTTTACTTGGGCCAATTGTGCATACAATTATGGGGAAGGAACCAGTGGTTTCTGATAATTGCCTGCTCAACAGAGCTGCATTTGATTGCAACAATGGTCTTCTCTACTGTAATTTCTTGTCCACTTAGAGATTCATTGTTTCTGGGCAGCAGATCCCTGTTGACATAGGATGATCTGCAGCCCAGAAGCAATGATTTAGGTGTCCACACCAGCGATGCTTTCACCCAATGAACAAGCGTTTGTTCGTTCATCAGATGATCGGTGCCACCTTTACACAGGGCAATTATCAGGAACTAGCTTTCCTGGGAACGCACCTTCCAGATAATTGTCCACATTGGCGGCCCGTGTAAAGGAGCCTTAGGATAAGCCATCAATATCAGATTGGTGGGGTCTGACTCTTGTAAATCCCAACTGATCAGCTGACTAGGCACCTCAGCGAGTGCCATAACCCCTTAGACACACTCCTATATTTTCAGTAGTGATGGCCCAGTCCCATTCAAGTGTGGGAGACTGAGCTGTAATAGAAAATACCGTCAAGAAGTGCGAAGCTAAGGATAGGATCAGCTGAGCATGCATGTCTTCTAGGTGGCGAGGCGAATAAACTGCTGTTAGACACCTCTAGCAGCGGCTTATCTCCCCTGAGAAAAAAAGGATTGGGCATGGTGAAATCCAACAGCCCAATCCTTTTACATTTAGTGGCATAGGAAAGTCAAAACACCACCGTACACATAGGTGGTCAACCAGCCCCACTAAAAACAGTAGGTTCAGCCAACATGAGTATTATGGGGGTCATTTTTTAGACTGAACTACGCCTATATTAGGTGTATTTCAGGCGCAGATGGCGGCACATTGGTTAGTTGTACTGCAATCTGCGACTTCTCCCCGCTCACGCCAGGTCTAAAATTGTGGGTCGTAGGTGGGGCAGGCCCGTCTCATTCGTCATTTTCTACGCCTGGTTTAGGCGTAGAAAATAATCTAAATGTAAGAAAGCTAGGAAGCTGGCTTACATTTAGAAGCGGCACTGGATGCGCCAAATTATGAAGAGGCCGGCGCCTCTTCATAACTTTGGCGGATCCACCGCTAGCTATGGGGTTTTATTAAGACCGGTGTCTTAATAATTGACCCCCGATGTCTCTGGCTACTATTACAGAGACTAATACCAGTTCATAGCTTGTACAGCATAGCAGAATATTTTTGATATACTGTACAACTATTAAATATTCAAACTTTATCATTTCTGTCTTGTTAACCCCTTCCTAGCCATGTCCATCGTTCTCTGCTGCAAAACAATATTTTTTTAAATCTATTACAGTATATATATATATATATATATTTGCCACATTCTTGTTGATTGCGGTCGCTGTACCTTGACAGAGAAGCTCTCCTTGTCTAACAACCACTGGGAGAAACATATGTTGCAATGACAGCCATCGTTCAGGCAGATGCAAAATGAATTTAAATGACTGTAAAGTAGCAGAAGAGCGTGCGTGAGCACAGTATCTATAACTGTCAAGGCTCAGGCCAGTCTGTTTAGGTAGGAAGCTGAAGCAATCCCTGGAGAGATGTAATAATGCTAGGATATTCTGCAACAGTAAGCTGGCAGCTCTCCGGGACTGGCGCATCACAGAAGGTCGGAGAACATTACAAGTGGATGATAGGAAGCTTTTCATCTGATATATACTATTAGTAAAGTTGCCCAAAAGTAATGCATAATTTTTGGCATGGCTTCCTGTGCATTTATTGCTTGATGGATTCGGGCTCTATACATTTCAGAACGGCCAATATGTTATGGTCCTGTTTTTGGCTCATCTGTCCACTTACGATAAACGACAGATATGAATGTAATAAAAAAATGACCATTAGGATGACAGTATAGAAAAAGCTATTGCTGGAGCCTTCATAGATCACATGGCCATTTCCTCATGTTACCATTGAAATAAATTTTCTCATTGGCTTCCTACAATCCCACGAATTGTAGCTCTTCACAATTTTGGACAGAACCCCAGTGTTGGACAGAAGGGAACAGGAGAGGATAGTGCCAGAGACTACACATTGTACGAAGCCTTCCGATCACCATCATACATTGTTAGCTTCCTACAACCCGAGCTGTAGGTGTCCACTATATGAAGCAGTCTTCTATTTATTCCTGAACTGTCATAGTGGTGTCTTAATATGTTTCCCCTCGTCTTGTAGAGGGGTCTGTATAGCTTGACTGCTTAATCACTCTGCTGACACAAATAAGCCATAATTTACAGATCTACTGTAGCCCGGGACCCTGCAGGTTCTCTGGAGTAGTGGTCCTCACAGATGAACTGATTCTGTGGTCCTCGCATGCTCCCTCACTCCTCGCTATCTTCCACACTTTCCTCTCTACAACTGACTCTAACTAGCTCTACTCCTCCCTTGGCAGAAAGTCAGACCAGCCATTCCCTACCAACAGGGGAGATAGGGTAAGTTCCATTCCTGTTGCCAGACATTGCCAACCGTACCCCATCTGCTGGTGAACAAGGTTTATAGCATGACATGACATCATATTGCATTATAAACCATTACAATTGTCGTACCCCCAAGTGTGGGGCGCTACACGTGAAGGTCTGTATTCAGCATCTCATAACATTACGGAATCTGACATTCTCCTACATTACATATGACATAATGCGCTCGTGTTAAACCTTTTACCTTCTCGTTTTTTCCGGAGACGCGTTTTGTAGGGTTAAGAAGAATTATTTGCCTTTTGTGGAAGAATCAAAAGCTCCAGGTAAACAAAGGAGGGAATAAAAAAGATCTCGCCCGCATAACACCTTTCCGTATATCTAGACCTGCAGCTCTCCCTTCTGTCTGCTTTTAATTTGCTTTCACAGTGCTTTGAACAAATTGAATTTGTTAATTAAAGCGGTAAAATGAAATGCTGAACATTATTGACTAGATGCTAATTGCATTAGCAGAGGGATCGGTGGAAAAAGGAGCTCTTGTTTTCTATGGACAGGACAAATCATATTAAAAGAGACAAGCGAGCAGCCTAAGCTGGAACTCTGCAGGGAAAGAAATCCTGTTTACATGTTCTGCTTTCAAATGTATCATTCAGCGTGGAACACTGACAATACGAGCCGAAAGTCGATTATACGGCTGCCATCTTACCTGGACTTGGTCCTGCCCTATCTGGATGTACAGAGAAGTAGGAGACATGGCAGGGATACAGTGTTAAGAACTGTTTTTGGAGTATCCAGAAGCATTTAGCTGATAAAATGTCACTGATGATGGATACGTTGGGTGTGTAAAGCACTGGCAAGGCTACGTTCACATCTCCGGTACATAACTCTGCTAGTTTGTACTGGCGTAGGAATAGACTACAAGAGTTAATGGCTCGGCATAGCCTGATACCGCTGCATACCGCTGGGTGCCACCGGATCCCCACTGACTATAATTGGTGTTGAGTTCAGTGAAATTTAATCCGAATTTCAGGGAAAATTTGATTCGCCACAAAGCCGAATTTCCTCGTGCTTCACGGTAGCAAATTGATTTTCCCTGCATCTTGATTGAAGATCTCGGCACGAAATGCTCTGCACGGTGACATATGACGTCATCACGGACCATGTGAAATTTTACGCTAGATCTTCAGTCAAGATGGTGGCGGACAGCTCTTTGCGATCAAATGGATGAGGTAAGTATGATTTTATTATTTTGGTTTCAAATTTTACACTGTAACATTGCTGTCAGATGCCATGATCGGCTATGAACGCAGCACCTCAGGGGTACAATGACGGGGGCGGTGCAATCGCCACTTTCTGTCATTGCACCCACAACTTACAAAGAAAAGTATTTCGTCACGAAGCAAATTCTTTTTGAAAAAAGAATACCGGCACTTGGCTGGACAAATACCCATTTGTCTGGCTGAAAGACAGCATTTATGTCAGAAAGCTGCAGAATCCCCGCTGGATCCCCTTAGGCCCCTTTCACACGGGCGAGATTTCCGCGCGGGTGCAATGCGTGAGGTGAACGCATTGCACCGGCACTGAATCCGGACCCATTCATTTCTATGGGGCTGTGCACACGAGCGGTGATTTTCACGCATCACTTGTGCTTTGCGTGAAAATCGCAGCATGATCCTCTTTGTGCGTTTTTCTCGTAACGCAGGCCCCATAGAAATGAATGGGGTTGCGTGAAAATCGCAAGCAAGTGCGGATGCGGTGCGATTTTCACGCACGGTTGCTAGGAGACGATCGGGAGGGGATCCGATCATTATTATTTTCCCTTATAACATGGTTATAAGGGAAAATAATAGCATTCTGAATACAGAATGAATAGTACAATAGGGCTGGAGGGGTTAAAAAAAAGGAAAAAATATTTTAATTCACCTTAATCCACTTGTTCGCGCAGCCGGCATCTCTTCTGTCTTCTTTTGTGAGGAATAGGACCTTTGATGACGTCACTGGTGATGGATCATGTGACGGACCATGTGATGAGCGTAGTGACGTCATCAAAGGTCCTATTCCTCACAAAAGAAGACAGAAGAGATGCCGGCTGCGCGAACAAGTGGATTAAGGTGAGTTAAAATATTTTTTCTTTTTTTTTAACCCCTCCAGCCCTATTGTACTATGCATTCTGTATTCAGAATGCTATTATTTTCCCTTATAACCATGTTATAAGGGAAAATAATACAATCTACACAACCTTGAACCCAAACCTGAACTTCTGTGAAGAAGTTCGGGTCTGGGTACCACATTCAGTTTTTTATCACGCGCATGCAAAACGCATTGCACCCGCGCGATAAAAACTGAACAACGGAATGCAATCGCAGTCAAAACTGACTGCAATTGGGTACCTACTCGCCCTGGTTTGCCGCAATGCACCTGGATGCATCCGGACCTAATCTGGACACGCTCGCGTGAAAGAGGCCTTATAGTCAATGATGTGGCGGTATGCATTATGGCGTGAGTTAACTCCGGTAGTCTGTTTCTTTGCCTGAATAGACTACTGGACTTATGTGCCAAAGATGTGAACTAGAGATGAGAGAACTTCTTGAAATGTGTTTTGTATCCGATTTGTCCAATTTTTTAATAAATCCAAATTGTGGCCAAATCAATTCTACCTGAATCAAAATTGCTCTAATTGACCTGAAAATTGGTATACAACACTCTAAGATCTCCTAGGACTCAAGTTCTTTTTAAATTTTGGTTTTTTCCTCTCTCTCCCCTCCACCACCACCACATTCCACTTTTTAAGCTCTTGAATGCAATGACAGCAAGTTATTGGGTAAAAAAACAATCTGTTTAATAAGCCTCTGCTTTCTAGAATTAAAAAAATAAATAAAAAAATTGTCGCTTATTGGGGGCATCCAAGGTGCTGTGGGAAAGAAACGGTGGCTTGTTGGGGCCAACTGCCTAAAAATTATGCCTTATTGGGGGCAGATCTCTGCTTGTATTTCTACGCACACAAATGGTAATACTAAAAGAAACAGTAGCTTGTCCTGAACAAGCGTGGAAAAAATTCAGAAAAAGTTAACCTTTTAATGTGTGCAGTCTTTCTACAAATATTCAGAAACCTCTGTAGTCAGTAAAAAAGATTATCTTCAGTAGAAAAGTAATAGAAGAGTAGTTGAAGACACAAAGAGGAAAGGGAAGGGGGAGAAGGGGGAGGAGGGGGATGGTGCAGCAGTGCCAGTCCATGATCATTTTTCTCTAGTGACGCATGATCTGCTTACACCTGTCCCCCTGCTTTAAATAGCCTTTTCTGCGCTCGCGTTATTACTTTTGAGCAGTCAATCAAATGAGAGGGGCAGACAGACAGCTAAATCCCACACGATATATAACAGTTACATTATACAACAAAAAATGTCTTCTCATTAATGTTCTCAGTGTACTATTGTAATGCTAATGTTCAGATTTTAGCAGCTCGGGTTGCCATGGTACAGTTCCATTGCCCACTATGCCATATACCAGTGCACGGCAGTGATCTACATTAAAAGCATTTTGCATAGCGAAATACGATGACAAAACCCCCACATGATGACAGCAAGAAGGTATGATATGTAACCCCTTCCCACTTTACGGTGTACATGGTGGGGGAAAGGTGGTTCCTTCTCAAGGCTCTATATGCAGTGGTGCATTTTAGTGATGAACGAAGTTTTGTAAAATAAAAAAAAATTCGCTTTGTGACAAATTACTTTCTCGGGAAGCGCATTTCCTTGTAATAAGTGGGTGCAATGACAGATAACTGCCATGTTCTTCTCTGATCGTGGCATCTGAGTTTAATATTGAAGTGTATAATAAATAAAAGTAAACAAATAAAATCATACTTACCCACATCCGTTTTCTCGCGAAGAGCCGGCCACCGCCATCTTGATTGAAGATCCAGCGCGAAATATCGCTTGGCTTGTGATGACATCACCACGTTGGCTGGCGTGGTGACATCATACGTCACGGCGCACAGGATTTCGCAAGATGGCAGCGGCCGGCTGTTCACGTTCAAGTCGATTAGGTAAGTATGATTTTTTTTATTTTTTAACCCATTTCAGGAAAAGTCGATTTGTTACCACCAAGCATGAGGAAATTCGACTTTGCGGCAAATCGAATTTTCCCTGAAATTCAGATCGAAATCCACTTCCTGGACTTCGATTTGCTCAACAATAGTGCTTTTATACAGTTTGCACATATTATTATGCATTTTGAAGGTAGGCACTGCTCAGCGGTGTATTGCGCTGTGATAGTACGGCACCATCACTTGACGGTTGCAGTTGTGTCTTAAAGACGGTATACCTCCTTAACAGCCAGGATCAGAAATAAACGGAATCCTGTTTTTTCACTCTTTTACGTGGCAGGTCAAGTCGTTAGAATGCAGGAGAGGGACCCCTCTCTTACCCCATTGCCCCCACCACCATGCTTGCGTGCAACGAAAGCTAATAGGCAGCCTGTCAGATTGACTGTAATTGACATAATACCCTGCAATATAGAAGAATTATTGTGTATTATATGGGAGATATGGGTGATCGGAGGATAGCAAGCTCAAGCTCCCCTCTTGGGAAAAAAAAGTTAAAGTTCTTTTTTTAAAGCATGAAAAAAGTCAAATTTAAAAATGTATGAAAAACCCTATACATCTTTGGTATCAGTGTGTTTATAATCTATATATATTAGAAAGACGTGTGTACAGTATGTGTGTATGTATGTTCCGCGATAACATTTCCGCAATAACTCAAAAACGCAACCATCGATTTCAACGAAACGTGGTATACAAATCCCTTTGCTATTTGGAAAGAAATCTTGTGGGGTCTCGGCTCTCTAGGACGTACCGTTCCTGAGATATTCCCAAAAAATGACCTGCATTAGCCAATACAAGCCTGCAAGTCTCTCTCTTCATATTCCAACTGCCATACAAACAGTCACATGACCCTTATCAGCCAATAGAAGCTCGCAGGTCCTTAATCTCCACATACACACAGTTTTACTCCAGGTTTCCATAACAACCCAGCCATTTTTCTTCACTGCTGGAGGTCAGCTTTAGGCTAGGGCTACACGACGACAATAAGTCGCACGACACATAGGGCACAACTACACTGCTACATGTGTCATGCGACATTGATGTCGCACCAATGTCGCACGACAATTTTTATAATGATAGGCTATGGTGTCGCACTGCGACATGAGACATGCTGTGACTGCGATGCGAAAGTCGCAGAAAAATCCATCTTGGATGGATTTTTTGCGACTATTGTGTCGCAGTCGCAGCATGTGACATGTCGCAGTGCGACACCATAGCCTATCATTATAAAAATTGTTGAGACAAAATGTTGCCCGACACATGTCGTCGTGTAGCCCTAGCATTAAAGGGGCAGGGCGCTGTGGAGGTCACTGTTAAAGGGGCGTTCACTGTGGATGTTACTGTTAAGGGGGCAGGGGCCACTATTAAATGGGCAACTGCTGTGGAGGTCACTGTTAAGGCAGGGGGGTACTGTGGAGGTCACTGTCAAGGGAGTGGGGTACTGTGGAGGTCACTGTTAAGGGAGTTTGGTGCTGTGAAACTCACTGTTAAAGGGGCGGGCTGCTGTGAAGGTCAAAGTTAAGGGGATGGGCTGCTGTGGAGGTCCCATTTTAAAGTGGCGGGGCACTGTGGGGGGGGGGTCAGTGTTAAGGGGTGGGGGACTGTGGAGTTCACTGTTAAAGGGGCGGGGTGCTGTAGAGGTCACTGTTATAGTGGATACTGTCGATATCTTTTAACGACACACACAAACATTAAATTAACTAGATGAAATATACCCGTGCGAGGCCGGGTCCTTCTGCTAGTGACAAATAAAATAATTACATCATTGATTGTAGAATAAGGTCTTTGTGTAAAAAAAAAAACGATAAAAATAATCCTGGAGACAACAAACTCTCATACGACTGTGTAGATGGAAGAATAAAGAGGCTGGAGCTTCTGAAATACAGAGGTGGAAAAATGAAAAAGCCTCTGTCTAAGAGGGTGCAGAGATATGAAGAAAGTCAAGATGCAGTGGAAAGCAGGAGACCAACGTAATAGTGTGCAAAGACATCCACAGTGTGCATTTAGTTTGTCACTCCTATCCTATAACGATTGCAAAATCAGACATCATATAGTGTCTGTCACAGCTCAGAGGGTGTGCCCTTTCTGCTGCACCTCCCATATCACAGCTTAAGGGATGTGCCCTTTCTGCTGCAGCTTTCTTCCTATCACAACTTATGGGTTGTGTCCCTTCTGGTACACCTCTCTCAGGAGCATGTAATTTCTCAGAGGGTGTGTCTTTTCTGCTGCAGCTCTTTTCCTGTAACTGCCACAGCGTCTAACTGTACATATATATATATGTGGTGGCAGTTGAAGGATGAAATTGAGCATGTGCGTCCACCTTAACAATGTTACTGAAGTGGATGGAGAAATAATGAAAAGTGCAAACAGCAGGTGGTGCTTGAATCAACACTAATCAAATTTATTATGAAAAGTTCAATTTTAGCGAATTGCGCATATTGCTCAAAATGGCGGCCTCCATTTTACAGATCAGAAGACAGAGAAGAAGGCATCTGCCCCCAAAAAGTGATATATGTCACTTTAACATTCCTAATGCTGTCTTCACATTAAAACACTTGAAAGGGTTTGGATCCAGCCCTAAGAGACCTCAGAGTGGCATACATGACTTTTTTTTTTTTCAGGGCAACTGGGGTACAAATTTATTTGGACCAAATGGAATCCGATGGCCGATTTGACCAAATCAGACCTAAAAGCAATTTATCAAAATCTGCTCATCCCTATTAAAAATGCCAGTATGTACAGCAATGTGACCGGTGCAGCCAATGTAAACAGGAACCAGTGGATGACTATGGAACCATTGGCGCTGGTGCCGTGTAGGAGGTATTAGCTTTTCTGTTATTTTTTCCATATTGTATGAAAAATTATGAACAATAAGTCTCAATATTCCATATGCATTACACTGACTTGCAATATGCATTGAAAAAAAAAAAAGAAATTCTGTAACTACAGTAGGTTGTGCAAGATGATGCCTTGAGGGAGTGCAACGGGTTAACAGTCAGTTTACTGATCCATTGTTATTTCGCTTCTTCCAAGCATCTTCTGTCCTTCTCACGTAATTACTTGCCTAATTGGGCAATGCCAGCACTTAAGTCACCCAACAGCACATGAAAAAAAAAATTTGCATTTATTACGACAACATATTCATAAAGCCGAATTCTGCAAAGTGCGGAGTGTCTGGACCTTCTATTCGGAGAGGCAGCGGTGGAAGTAAGAAGACCAATCTAGATGAGATCAATATATGTGACTGATCACAGCGTGTAATGGATATTAATGGCGTAGATGGGGAAAAAAAGCCACGGTGGGTTCCATGAAGTATTTAGTGTTACTAATGACCTGCTCTTGAAACAGCAAACACAGCGGATACAAGTTGTAAAGTAGCTGACAAGAAAAAGCAACTAACTGGTATAAAGTATCCTAAACATTCCTCCGAGGGCAATTAACCCATGCAAAGTAAGAGAAAAATGTAAAAAAAAACTTGGGAATAATGATGATGCGTCAGGTTCTGATGGAAGGAGAGAGGATGAGAAGGACCCGTCCGGTATCTGGGGGCCGGTAGCAGGTTGTGCACTAACAAGGAGATGAAACGCACACTTGTTCCCTTTGTTCAGACAAATTATTTTTCTAACAGATCGCGGCTTTTTCCCCCTTTTATTTAATTTTTTTTAAAGAAAATGAAAGCAGAATGAGAACCTTTGTGGTTAGGATGCCAGGCTGCTAAGTGGAGTTCCTGGCAGAAGATGTAAAGTGTTTGCTGTAACTATTAGATATAACAAACAGCTGGCGTCACGTGGCAATGGTCGACGCCAGTCTTATTTATTTCCGAAACGTCCACCCAACCAGGAATGGATCTCCCTCTTTTGTCCAGGGTGAATTACATTACAGATGCAGAAAGGCTGAGTTTGATTTTTGATTGATATAAAGGACTGCGGACGCATGGGTTTTGCAGCATCTTGACATTAATGACCTATCTTGAAGATAAGTCACTAAAGAGGTTGTCGGAGATTTTCATATTAATGGCCTATTCTCAGAATCTCTATCAATGTCTGATCGGTGGGAGTACAACTCCCGGCACCCCTGCTGAGCATCATGGACTCTTCTTAGGTCAGTATGTTATGTTTATTGGTCCCATGGCCTAGACGCAGCTCAGTCTCATGCAAGTGGGGCTAAGCTGCAATACCAAGCATAGCTGCTATACAATGGACGGTGCTGTGCTTGGTAAACTGCGAGGAGTTGAGCAATGATAGCTGATAGGCGGGGGTACTGGGAGTCAGACCCTCGCTAATCTGAGATTGAGGAGGTCATCAGAGTGGCCCCCTGTGCATCGGCCTACCGGGAAATTTCCCTGTAGGGTCTATAGCTAATCCGCCCCTAGAGGTCATCAATATTTACATGCTACACAAACCCTTTAAAAGTATAATGCCTATAAGTGAATGGAACGGAGAAGTTGTAATTACATTGTGCCACCCAGGGGCAGACTGGCCATAGACCCTACATGGAATTTTCCCAGTGTTCTGATGCACGTAGGGCCACCCAAGCCCTCCTCTCTGCTTCTGGTCAGGTACATACTCCTGAAAGAACTACAGGGGTCATTATTAGAGGAAGTCCAGGCAGCATGCTGAAGGTAGGGCTGGTTTGGTGTTGTGGTCCACATCTCACCTTCTAAGCCCCATGCTCTATATCTTAATTAGAGACAATTGGAAAAGGAGGAGGACAGAATGTAGCAGCTATTGATGGCTACCACAAAGGAACAGCTTCTGGGGAGGTATTTCGTGCTGCACTATGGTATCACTGACCTACCAACTTGTATTGGCCCCATCTACTTGTGTTGCCCCACCACCTAGAACATTGAGGCCACTTTTAAGTTTTTTCCAGGGCCACTTTAAGTTCCCAGTCTGTCCCTGGTGCCTCCTCTACAAGTGAGTGGATGTGCAAGAAACTTTGAAGAGGAACGAGAGGCACTACCTCGAATTGGACCCCTGCTGATCTGGTAATGAAGACCTATCCTGAAGATAGGTCATCAATATTAACCCACTGCACAATACATTCAAAGTATAATGTCTAAGAATCCTAATTATATAGGTGTGTTCTTCCTTACCTTTGGCTCAATATATTCCAAGATGTATGGCACGAGAAAATCAAAAAATTTTCAAAAACAAACATGATTTTGTGATACTGTGTCACAACCAAATTTCAACCACAACCAAATTACTTAACCACACTTAAAGAGGTTCTCCAGCTACATAATAAAGCTTGGCTGCCCCTCCTCCCCCCTGGATCTTTGGAGGGAAGCATACACTACTTTCCTGCTCCCATCACTTGTTTCCGAATCCTAGGTCACATGCCACTGGTTGGACATGTCCTCATTGTGGGCAGTCATTGGCTGCAGCTGAACATGTGGCCCCTTTCCATGCCGGGAATTTATAAATGGGGACTGATGTGCAGTGAACTCAACACTGGCCCAAAGAAGTTGGAATCAAGCGGCAGGGAGCAGATAAGCATGCTTCCCTCCAAATGTCCGGTGGGGAGGGAGGAGGAACAGCCAAAATGTGTTAAGATGCTGGAGAACCCCTTTAAGCTAATGTGAGGTATGGTTGGAAAAATATGTTTGCAGCTGTTTTAGATTTCTTATCCTACATCTATGGTCGTTTTAGGAATTATAGCTCAATTGAAGCTTGTGGAGCAACCAGTATAACCAATAAGATTACTGTATGGAGGGATGAAATGAACCAAAAAAAAAACTTCCAGTGAAGAACTGTGAAGTCTACCATTGGTTTCTGAACAGAAGGTATTTACGTAGTTCATTTTGAAACCCATTTTCATTTCAATTTGGATGACATCACTCAATCTTTTAGTTTCTATAATTGTTCCCTACTTAAAAAAAATACCCCAACATCCTAAACATTTATATATTTTCTAAAATACTTAAAGCATTCCTTTCATAGCACAACTCTATTTCTGTAAGCAGAGACAGATTTTTTTTTTTTAAGTGGAGAAGGAGGACGTTTTTTAGAAAATTGTTATTTAGAAATACAACTTATCTTTAGGACAGCAGATCAGTTCCACCTTTTTACATCAAATGTTCTGTGTAGAGAACATAAAATGTCTTGTGGTCATATTGCCCTTTACTTATAATGTCAAAGCACTAGAAACAGTCAAAAAAAGTGCCAGGATTCAATTTTAACCTGATCTCAACTGAAGTGGAAATGTTCCATCGGGTCCCGTTAAAAAATACACACAAAAAACAAAACCCTTGCAATGCTCCTTGTGACATTTTTCTTGATTGTACAGATTTATTTTCTTTCCTTTTCCTCAATTTCGAAGGTATTTTTTCATCCTTCCGCAGCTCGTGCCTTTTACTTCATTAGCTAGCCTTTGTTATGTGTTTTAATTAAATTGCCATTGAATCCCGTACACGGTCGTAAGATCATCTTCCAGAAAGCAGTGACGATGATGGATGCGATCATTAAAAGGACAGAGTATCTTTTCAGCACTGCTGTGTATTATTGGATTGGGAAATCTATTTGCTTAGTCAATGAATTGCTTAGTCAATGATTTGCATTAACTCATTTTGGGTCATGTATTTTGAGATGTCATAGGCAAAAATGAAATAGGAAATATAATTTATAGTCTTCGGTAGAGATGAGCGAAGTATTCAAAAAAACTATTCGGCTGCTTCGCAGAATTTTCAAAAAAAACGATTCGGCTGCTTCGCAGAATTTTCAAAAAAATTTGCTTCATGACGAATTACTTTGTCACGAAGCGCATTTCTTTGTAAGTAGTGGGTGCAATGACAGGGAGCGACGATTGCGCCACCCCCCCATCATTGTACCCCGTTAGATGCTGTGTTCATAGTTGATCGTGGCATCTAACAGCCAGAGGTGGATTGGGAGCAGTGGCCCTGGAAAAAATACCAAAAATGGCCCCGTTTTGTAGTCGGGGCCAAATTGATGAAAGGCAGGGCCAACACAAGTAGGCGAGGCCAGCAATACCATATTGCGGCACATTATACCACCCTAACAGAGCCAAATACCACAGTCCCTCACAAAATACTGCCCCCATCAGCACAAAATACATCTCCAAAAATATCCAGAGGGTGTCGGCCCACCGGGAAATTTCCCTGTAAGGTCTATGGCCAATCTGCCCCTGCTGACAGCAATATTACAGTGTAACATAAAAAATAAAAAAAATCCTACTTACCTCATCCATTTGATCGCCAAGAGCTGGCCACCACCATCTTGACTAGGGTTGTTTCAGGTATCGAAATTTCAATACCCAATCAATACTTTTAGCCCGGTATCAATACGATACCGGGATAGGTATTTTGTCGATACTAGGCTGTGCTACTGCACAGCCCAGTATCAGAGAATATGGATCGTGCTGCTCTCAGCGTGCGCCATGTTCCCTCAGCAGCACAGGGAAGAAGGAAGCAGTCTCTCTCCCCTGTGCTGCTGCTGCCGCTGTCTCCGATGAGATCGCAGAGGGGTGGAGGAGGGGAGGGGCTGTGGCAACTGCGCCACCAATGATAACTATCGTTTAATACATTAAAAATGCAGGCGGCGGCAGAAACACATTGCCGGAACCCTGCCTTTGACAGGGCGCTGCGATCCGCGGCAATTAACCTCTCCTGAGGGGTTAACTGCCGATGATCGCAGCACCCTGTCAGAGGTCAGGTGCCGGCAATGTGTTTCTTCCGCCGCCTGCATTTGTATATTGAACATTAATTATCATTGATAGTGCAGTGCGCCCCCCCCCCCTCGTCCCCAGTATTAAAAACATTGGTGGCGCAGTGCACCCTCCCTCCCCAGTATTAAAATCATTGGTGGCAGTGGCCCTAGGGTCCCCTCACCTCCTCTCATTGGTGGCAGTGGCAGCTTCTGATCGGAGCTCCAGCAGCATAAGCGCGGGGCTCCGATCGGTTACCATGGCAGCCAGGACGCTACTGAAGCCGTCCATGGTAATCACCCTGCTGCTGTGTGTACTATGCACAGGGCAGCATGGACAGTGTGAAGTCCTAGTCACCACAATAGAGCTCTATCAGGGTGAATAGGACAAGGGATTAAAAGATCCCAGGTTAAGGCCCCTAAGGGGGGAAATAGTTATTAAATAAACTGTAAAAAAAAAAAAAAGTTAAAGAAAAACGCACCAAAATATTAAGTAAAAATCATCCCCTTTCCCATTTTTACATATAAAATATACACTGCTCAAAAAAATAAAGGGAACACTTAAACAACACAATGTAACTCCGAGTCAATCACACTTCTGTGAAATCAAACTGTCCACTTAGGAAGCAACACTGAGTGACAATCAATTTCACATGCTGTTGTGCAAATGGGATAGACAATAGGTGGAAATTATAGGCAATTAGCAAGACACCCCCAATAAAGGAGTGGTTCTGCAGGTGGTGACAACAGACCACTTCTCAGTTCCTATGCTTCCTGGCTGATGTTTTGGTCATTTTTGAATGCTGGCGGTGCTTTCACTCTAGTGGTAGCATGAGACGGAGTCTACAACCCACACAAGTGGCTCAGGTAGTGCAGCTTATCCAGGATGGCACATCAATGCGAGCTGTGGCAAGAAGGTTTGCTGTGTCTGTCAGCGTAGTGTCCAGAGCATGGAGGCGCTACCAGGAGACAGGCCAGTACATCAGGAGAAGTGGAGGAGGCCATAGGAGGGCAACAACTCAGCAGCAGGACCGCTACCTCCGCCTTTGTGCAAGGAGGAACAGGAGGAGCACTGCCAGAGCCCTGCAAAATGACCTCCAGCAGGCCACAAATGTGCATGTGTCTGCTCAAATGGTCAGAAACAGACTCCATGAGGGTGATATGAGGGCCCGACGTCCACAGGTGGGGGTTGTGCTTACAGCCCAACACTGTGCAGGACGTTTGGCATTTGCCAGAGAACACCAAGATTGGCAAATTCGCCACTGGCGCCCTGTGCTCTTCACAGATGAAAGCAGGCTCACACTGAGCACATGTGACAGACATGACAGAGTCTGGAGACGCCGTGGAGAACGTTCTGCTGCCTGCAACATCCTCCAGCATGACCGGTTTGGCATTGGGTCAGTAATGGTGTGGGGTGGCATTTCTTTGGAGGGCTGCACAGCCCTCCATGTGCTCGCCAGAGGTAGCCTGACTGCCATTAGGTACCGAGATGAGATCCTCAGACCCCTTGTGAGACCATATGCTGGTGCGGTTGGCCCTGGGTTCCTCCTAATGCAAGACAATGCTAGACCTCATGTGGCTGGAGTGTGTCAGCAGTTCCTGCAAGACAAAGGCATTGATGCTATGGACTGGCCCGCCCGTTCTCCAGACCTGAATCAAATTGAGCACATCTGGGACATCATGTCTCACTCTATCCACCAACGTCACGTTGCACCACAGACTGTCCAGGAGGTGGCAGATGCTTTAGTCCAGGTCTGGGAGGAAATCCCTCAGGAGACCATCTGCCACCTCATCATGAGCATGCACAGGCATTGTAGGGAGGTCATACAGGCACGTGGAGGCCACACACACTACTGAGCCTCATTTTGACTTGTATTAAGGACATTACATCAAAGTTGGATCAGCCTGTAGTGTGTATTTCCACTTTAATTTTGAGTGTGACTCCAAATCCAGACCTCCATGGGTTTAAAAATTTGATTTCCATTTTTTTATTTTTGTGTGATTTTGTTGTCAGCACATTCAACTATGTAAAGAACAAAGTATTTCAGAAGAATATTTAATTCATTCAGATCTAGGATGTGTTATTTTTGTGTTCCCTTTATTTTTTTGAGCAGTGTATAAACAATAAATAAATAAAATATTTCATATCGCCACGTCCGAAAAGTCCAAACTAGTAAAATATAAAAAAATATCTCCTATGCGGTGAACGCCATAAAAGAAAAAATAAAGAAAAGAAAAACTGTGCGATTCTCCATTTTTTTTTATTCACCTTGTCCCCCGAAAAAATAGGATAGGACTGTTCTATTATGGGCCGGACATTCCATAAAATGCGGAATGCACACGGCTTTTTTTGGCGTTTTATTTTTTTTCGCGGGGTATCGAATGTAATCGAGTATCGCAATACTTTTTTATGGTATCTAAACAACCCTAATCTTGACTGAAGATCTCGTGCGAAATCTTGAGCGGCCCGTGATGACATCATCAAATTACCCCGCATGGGATTTTGTGCAAGATCTCCCATTACTCCCATTAATCAGCTGTTTTGGGAAGCCACAGCATCAGAAACTATACTATGCTCCATACACATTTCTCCAAACATATTGTAGTTACTGTGACAGGTACTGCAAGTGAATGGGAGCAGAGCTGCAGTACGCTGTCGCTGGAAGCTACACAGTAGACGGAGCCTTTTGCTTCTGCTCCATACCCTATATGGTTCCCGCACCACAGCAACCCAAAACAGCTGATGGATGGGAGTTTCAGTGTCGGGCCACCACCGATCTAATACTGATGACTTATCCTGAGGATAGGTCATCAGTAGGGATGAGCGAATCGACTTCGGATGAAACATACAGTAAAAAGTCGATTCACATAAAACTTTGTTCTAATACTGTACAGAGCAGGAGCTCCGTACAGTATTGGAATGTATTGGCTCCGATGAGCCGAAGTTATTGCTTCGCGAAGTCTCGCGAGACTTTGAGCAATAAATTCATAAATTAATTTGTACTGTAAAAAAACATTTCCTGAACTCGGGTTTGGTTCCAAGGTACCACTTGGAACCAAACCCGAGTTCGGGAAATTGTTTTTTACAGTACAAATTAATTTATGGCGTTATTGCTCGAAGTCTCGCTCTGTACAGTATTAGAACAAAGTTTTATGCAAATCGACTTCGGATGTTTCATCCAAAGTCGATTCACTCATCCCTAGTCATCAGTATCTGTACCCTGGATATCCCCTGTTAGTGGGTTGTCCGGTTGAAAAAAACTCGGGGTCAAATATTATTTTAGGGTAGTGTGTAAAGCCCGTTTCTGATGGCCGAAATGTGGTTACGTTTTATGGTCCATATAATGGCCACAACACCAAATTCAAGTAGACTAAAATAAAATTACCATAGGGTTCGATGGTGCTGTAACCCCTTCTCACGTTCTTCACATTGAGAATAAGCTGACTAATGGCAATTACCCTCATGCCATATTCCTGCCAATTTACGTACATACTGCCTTTTGATGAACTGCGTGGTCCTGGGAACTAGTATAATCAGTTCCTCATCAGAGATTTCATATTAAAGGGGCTGTTCCAACATCCTATATTTTTTTTACTCTAAAACCCATGTAGATAGTGGACCAATTGTGTCATCACCCTACTCCCAGGTCTTCTCCATGTCCCATTCGGCACCGCTGTGGCTCTGACGTCATCTCCAAGGAATGTTTGTAGAATGGGTGGTGATCGTCAGAACTTTTACATGGCCAGATTATAGGGAACAATCGCTCATATGCCCTTGTAAAGGGACTTTAAGAAAGGTTCCCCTTGACGAATACACAATTTGTGGCTAAACTTTGACTAGATTTACATTCCCTCTGATTGTTCTAGATGTAATTGGCCCTATTTAAGCATGACGGATCTTGACCTTCTCCTAAATCATCTCAATTAAATTTATGAGGAAGACAGGTCACTTATTTGCTAAGGGTACTTTCACACTTGCGTTGTGAAGATCCGGGAGGCACTATTTCAGTTTTGACGACAGGTTCTACATTCAAAATCGTGGGACCGCTATGGGGTCTAACATGGCCCCGACATATGCCAATATCTATATGACATATGTGGAGGAGTCGTCTATTTACCCATCCACCCTGTTCCAATTTGTGTCCGGGTGGATGAGGTATATAGACGACATCTTCCTCATATGGACGGGGACGGACAGGCAATTAGGGGAGTTTCATGATTATATCAATAGCGTCCATACGCAACTGAAGTTTACTAGAGTGGACTCGCCACACTCTATACAATTTCTAGACACATTAGTGTATGTGACTGAGAGGGGTCTCCAAACAGATATTTTTGTTAAACCAACGGACAGAAATAATATGTTGCGCTTTGATAGTGCCCATCCAAAAAACATGCTGAGTTCTCTGCCATATAGCCAACTTCTTAGGGTTAGGCGTATCATCTCAGATGATAAAAATGTAGATGACAGATTGCAGGCAATGAGCTCTAAGTTCATAGCCAGACAATATCCCAAAAAACTGGTCAGAAGACATCTAGACAAAGTCAGGCAGCACACACGGACTGATTTGTTGACTATGACCAGAACGAAAGTGGAGAACAAGAGATTACCTTTTGTGTCCACACATTCGGCTCTGAGTAAGCAAATAACGGGAACACTCAGACGAAATTGGCAAATCCTGACACGCTCTTTCCCAGACATTGTGGAGTTCCAGACACCACCGCTCATGTCCTATAGGAGATCCAAGAATCTGGGCGATCAGTTAGTACATTCTTTTCTGCAGAGGCCTGTTAAGTCATGCATCTCCAGAAAGGGATGCTATCCTTGCCTCAATTGTTGCAACTGCAATAATATACTGAAGGGACAAACCTTTTTCCATCCACATAGTGGGAAGAAGTATGACATAAAAGGTTTTTTCACATGTTCCTCTGAGTTTGTGATCTATACATTGCAGTGCCCGTGTGGTCTCATCTATGTGGGTGAGACCACACAGGCCTGTAAATTGAGGATCAACCAGCATAGGTACTCCATCCGAAAATTGTTCACGAGGATGGAGAATGCATCTGAAAATTTGGAAGGTGAACTTCCGGTCCCGGAACATTTCTATAGATGTAAACATAGCGTTGCACAATTGAGGTTTAGGATCATCGATGGCGTTCCCGCACCACGGAGAGGTGGTGATCGGGAACGACTATTAAAGCGCCTGGAACTCAGATGGATCTTTGAATTGGACACCATTGAGCCCAAGGGACTCAATCGGGAGTTCAAGGTGGGCTCCCTCTTTTGAATCATTATTCAGGATGTGATAATAAGGGTCTTTTTTTATATATTAAGTACTAGTACCCGATATTATATCGAGATTATTAACAGATTTTATTCTTCCTTCTTTTTTCCTTTTCTCTTTGTTTATCACTTTTAGATAAGGCTGCCATGCGGGAAACGGGCGAGGGATGGACTAAGGTGTTTTGGGAGCAGTGACCTGGGAGCCGTCCTAGCAGGTTCAGCTTTACCATCACACGAATTGTGTGGCAGGTTCTGATTCAATTTACTGGATATGCGGGACGTTAGTGACTAACATGCATGATGGGTGGTTTTTTAGCAGGGGGGCTGATCTGTATATGTGGACTAAGTGGAGCCTTGGAGGCGTGGGGTGATGTCTACATAGAATGCAAAAAATTTATAGGAGTCACTAGAGTATAACACACCAATAGATCCTGGAAATTTACTCCATGGGATGTAGGGGTTTGTTTACTCTATACCGTGTGATACACGGGATTTCCCCCATATGCCATCCTTTGAGCTCATCTGTGGACTTATCTACGGATCAGCTCCGAATATTCATGGAAGGGCCTCCCTTTATGTCTACATGTGACATTATATCAGTTCGTCTTTCACATATCCAGTTAAATACTGAACCGTGTTGTTGATATGATCGAGCTGTCATACATCCTGCTCAGGATTGGCTCCTGTGTCATTGTGGAACGAAATTATATCTTCCTTAAACAATGGCATTCTTCGGTTTGTGTGCCTATGGTGATTGGCATCTAAGCAAGCAGTTACACAGACTGGAGATAATGCTGGATATGGAGAATTGCGGGAATAGACATACTCTTTCTGCAGGACCTGGGGTTACCATGAAAGTGATTAGACGCTTAGGCGCGTCATCTGTCAGGTGACCGGGAGTAGCGTCACTGTGGAACGAAATTATATTTTCCTTAAACAAAATGATCCTTTGTTTGGTGTGCCCGTGGTGACCGGCATCTAGCCATATAGTTATATAGACTTGACATAATGCTGGATTAAGAGAATTGCAGGAAAAGACATATTCATTATGGAGGTCATGGGGTTACCATGACAATGATTAGACGCTTAGGCGCGTCATTTGTCAGGTGACCGGAAGTAGCGTCATTGAACACATGATCGTATAGTTGGACATGTGATGTATGAGAATTTCGTACTAACGCTTGCGCAGCCGCAGTCATATGCGGAAGACGCCGCTCATCATGGACACACCATGGATCAATGGCCCAAGTATGAACTCCTGGTAAGCCTTATATTAATTTACACTGTGGTGGTTATATTGAATTAATTGTATCATTATTTGTATCTGAGAGGAGGCGGGTCTATTGGTGGTAGCACACCCACTGATTAATTGGTATGAATTAGTACCCTTATATATATGTAATATGAGTCACTTATAAACTTGTATGTAGCTTGAAAAAGACTGTTGTCGAAACGTTGCTGCTGTACATTTGGTGGATTAAAACACATTGAATTTGCTTCTGGAGTGCCGTGACCTTCTTCATCTTTGTTAGGATAAAACTGATCCGTTTTTTTTTTCCTGTTTTGAGCCCCTAGGACAGAACTCAATACCGGAACTTTAACGCAAGTATGAAAGTACCCTAATTTAGGACTACAAAGCTTTGGCCTAGTCATCGGCTAGAAGTGTCATAAGGAAGCTTTTATTGTACTTGATTTTAAAGAAAATCTATCCTGTTCTCATGAGTCAGTCAAAATCCTTTTCAGATAACCTCTAAAATGTTGTGAAGGCAGCACTGCTTATGATCTGCCATCATGGCTGAGCAGCTTGACAGGAACATCCACCAGCATGTAGTACCTGCAAGTGTAAGAGCATAGTGTGTAGTAAGGCCCCAACCCCTCACCCTTCGAGGCAGCTCTGCAGGTGGAAGCATCTCAGTCCTGCTCACATTTTAGGACAGGTTGCTGCTGGCAGTTTTTATCTGGCCAAATTCCAGCAGTAATGCCGGAAACAGGCTGGATCCCCTCCGGGCAGTGGTGTGGAGGGGGGCCTGGGGGGCGAAGGGGGAGGGGGGCCTGGGGGGCGATCTGCCAGAAGCAATGGGCGCTTTCATCAATACAGATGGAAGCGCTCCTTGCTGGAGCGCAGGGATCTGGATCCTGTCACTCATCAATCAGCTCCACGCGCTCCTCCCCTCCTTCAGGCTGGCGGTGCTCTGAATGGCGAAGCAGGAAGACTTCTCCCCACTCCACCATTCAGCCTGCAGACACAGATCGCGCTGCTGGCATGTGTGGGTGGAGCCTGCAGTCCAGGAATCCTAATAAGCTCCGCCCCCACACAGTACTGCAGAGCGATCTGTGCAGGGAAGAGAGGTCTGTGAGCTTCAGGAACGGGAGTTGTTCCTGTGTTTTTTGTTGTTGTTGTTTTTTTAATACAGAGGGGGCACAGAGGGCTTTATTACTATGGAGGGGGCACAGAGGGCTTTATTACTATTGAGGGGGCACAGAGGGCTTTATTACTATGAAGGGGGCACAGAGGGCTTTATTACTATGGAGGGGGCACAGAGGGCTTTATTACTATGGAGGGGGCACAGAGGGCTTTATTACTATGGAGGGGGCACAGAGGGCTTTATTACTATGGAGGGGGCACAGATGGCTTTATTACTATGGAGGGGGCACAGATGGCTTTATTACTATGGAGGGGGCACAGAGGGCTTTATTACTATGGAGGGGGCACAGAGAACTTTATTACTATGGAGGGGGCACAGAGAACTTTATTACTATGGAGGGGGCACAGAGGACTTTATTACTATAGAGGATGCACAGAGGGCTTTATTACTATGGAGGGGGCACAGAGGGCTTTATTACTATGGAGGGGGTACAGAGGGCTTTATTACTATGGAGGGGGCACAGAGGGCTTTATTACTATGGAGGGGCACAGAGAATTGTATTACTATGGAGGGGGCACAGAGGGCTTAATTACTATGGAGGGGGCACAGAGGGCTTTATTACTATGGAGGGGGCACAGAGGGCTTTATTACTATAGAGGGGGCACAACGGGCTTTATTACTATGGAGGGGGCACACAGGGCTTTATTACTATAGAGGGGGCACACAGGGCTTTATTACTATGGAGGGGGCACACAGGGCTTTATTACTATGGAGGGGCACACAGGGCTTCATTACTATGGAGGGGGCACACAGGACTTTATTACTATGGAGGGGGCACAGTGGGCTTTATTACTATGGAGGGGCACAGAGGGCTTTATTACTATGGAGGGGGCACAGAGGGCTTTATTACTATGGAGGGGGCACAGAGGGCTTTATTACTATGGAGGGGCACAGAGGGCTTTATTACTATGGAGGGGGCACTAAGGGCTTTATTACTATGGAGGGGGCACAGAGGGCTTTATTACTATGGAGGGGGCACAAAGGGCTTTATTACTATGGAGGGGGCACAGAGGGCTTTATTACTATGGAGGGGCACACAGGTATTTATTACTATAGAGGGGGCACAAAGGGCTTTATTACTATGGAGGGGGCACACAGGGCTTTATTACTATGGAGGGGGCACAGAGGGCTTTATTACTATGGAGGGGGCACACAGGTATTTATTACTATAGAGGGGGCACAAAGGGCTTTATTACTATGGAGGGGGCACACAGGGCTTTATTACTATGGAGGGGGCACACAGGGCTTTATTACTATGGAGGGGGCACAAAGGGCTTTATTACTATGGAGGGGGCACACAGGTCTTTATTACTATGGAGGGGCACAGAGGACATTATTACTATGGAGGGGGCACATAGGACTTTATTACTATGGAGGGGGCACAGAGAGCATTACTACTATGGAGGGGGCACAGAGGGCATTACTAATGTGAAGGGGGCACAATGGGCATTTCTACTATGGAGGGGGCACAGAGCCAGAGGGCATTACTACAATGAAGGGGGCACAGAGGGCATTATTACTGTGAAGGGGGCACAGTGGGGATTTCTACTATGGAGGGGGCACAGAGGGTATTACTAACACAGTGGACATTACTACTATTAAGGGGCACAATGGACATTATTACTGTGTAGGGGGCACAATGGGGATTATTATTATGAAGGAGACACAATGGGGATTATTACTATAAAGGGGGCACAATGGGGATTATTACTGTGAAGGGGGCACAAAGAGGGCATAACTACTGTGAGGGGGGCACAATGTGGGCATAACTACTGTGAGAGGGCACAATGTGGGCATAACTACTGTAAGGGGACACACATCTGTACAAAACTACTGTGAAGGTTGTACAATGAGGGCAATATTACTGTGAGGGGGTACAATTTTTTTAAAGTATCGCCAGAGAAAGAGAGAAAGGACCCACCCCGGGTGCCAAACACCCTAGGCACACCTCTGCCTCCGGGTCCTGTTATAGTCAATGGGCTCCGGTGGGAAAACGCAGTATCTGGCTATGCCGGATACAATGAACTCTGGCAGGCTGTTTGGAAGATTTTAATGATAGTGTAAAACAAGCCTAAGACTCCTTACACCTACAAAGTGCTCTCCATAAGGAGCAATATTACCCCCGGATCCCGACAGAGGCCTGTCATACTCAACCAAACCAAAAAGGAAAAATCACCCTGAACCTGCAGATGAGTTCGTGGTCTGGCTATACATCTAAGTTATGTTTCAAGGCAATGTTTGATAGGGCAGGCAGTGACTTACAGGATCACTGCCTTCCAGCAGGTGGTGCTAGAGGCACAGCCTTCTTTTGGAAACTGAGCTAATTTTCACACTGTTTTCTCAGAGGCGCGGTGGGTGCCGGCTGTATCATACTGCAGGCACTCGGCTGCATTGACAGAAAATGGCGATCCCTTATCAATAATGATCTCGGCACCTTTGAGGTAAGGCAGATGGATGTGGCTCCCTCTGCCTTCCGATCGGAGCCCCCACAGTGAAATTGTGGGACTCTGATTGGCTACCATGGCAATCCGGACGCTGCTGAAGCCTTCCAGGACCGCCATGGTAAGTTCCCTGCTGCGCTATGCATGAAGCACTGCGCAGCAGGAAGCATGTGAAAATCCTATTCAGTCTAATAGATCTTTATTAGGGTGAAAAGGACAAGGGATCAAAACACCCCAGGTTGCAGCCCCCTAAGAGGGCTAATCGTTATTAAATGAATTGTGAAAAAAGTAAAAAAAAAAAAATATTAATATTAAAATATTAAAAGTTTAAAACACCCCCTTTGCCAATTTTACATATAAAAATATATTTTAAAAAATGTTGTTGTTTTTTTATGCCGTAATTCCCCATTTTTAGTAAACCTTTCCCCCCGCAATTTTTTTAAAAATAATTGTGATCAAAAAATGAAAGTATGTACCACAAAAATAGTACTAATAAAAACTACAGTTTGTCCCGCAAAAAACAAGCCCTCGTACAGCTTTGTGGACAGAAATATAAAAAAGTTATGACTGTCAGAAAATGGCGATGGAAAGAAAATTTAGTATAACAAAAGAAAACTTTACAAGTTTGGCATCACAGTATTCATATTGAGCTGCAGAATAAGGGCGTCCTGTTTTTAGCGCACAGCAAACACCGTGATGTCAAAACCCCCAAAACCTTGGGAGAATTGTTTTTTTTGTTCAATTTAACCCTACTAAGAATTTTTTCCAATAACAGACATGGTAAGTTAAATGGTGCCCTTAAAAAAATACAACTTTTCCCGTAAAAAAATATGTCTATATGGATGGAAAATTTAAAAAAGTTATGGTTATTGGAATGTGGGGAGAAAAAAACGAGAATGCAAAACTAAAAATGGCCCAGTACTTAAGGGGTTAAAGGGTTACTACCAGGACAAAATTATATCCCCTATGCAAAAAATATATGGAACAGCAGCCTAGTTAAACAGTAGGAGAACTGGGACCCCCGTTTTCATGACACATGGGGGTCCCAGAGGTCAGATGCCCCAAATGCTTATCCCCTATCTTGGAGATAAGGGATATGTTTTTTTTATTTTTTATCTGGCTACAAACCCTTTAAAGGGATGTTTTTATAAAGACAACTCCTGCCAATATGACCTGTTGGAGCTAAGCGACCTTACAGAGGGGGATTTTCTATGATGAGGGGCTGTGTATGAGTGGATCCTGTCATTGTAGACTCGAGCCACCCTTGTATTACTTACATAGATAGCCATTCCTCTGACTGGCAGCAGCCATCCCCAGCAAAATACACTGTTTTTGGGGCTGCAGTGGTCAGATAATTGCTGTGCAGCCGGCGTCGGACTGAAGTCTCTTGGGTCCACAAGAGGAAATTATTTTGAGGGCCCCCCATCTGTGTATATAGGATAGTGTTGAGCAGAGTATTAAAAAATTAAATTTGATTGCTTTGCCGAATTTGACCCCAAAAAAAAAAAAATCACTTTGTGATGAATTACTTAAGTAGTGGGTGCAATGACAGGGAGTTGCGATTGCGCTGCCCCCCCCCCATCGTTGTACCCCTCAGATGCCGCTTTTATTGCTGATCGCGGCATCTGACATTGATATTACAGTGTAACATTTCAAAAAATAATCATACTTACCTCATCCATTTGATGGTGAAGAGCCAGCCGCCGCCATATTAATTGCTCAGCCCATGATGACGTCATCACGCCGACCGGCGTGGTGACATCATACGTTACTGCGCACAGGACAAGACCTTCAATTCAGATGGCAGCGACCGGCTCTTTGCCCTCAAATGGATGAGGTAAGTATGATTTTTTTTATTTTTTGCCGCCATTCAGGGTAAATCGATTCGCTACCAGAAAGCACCAGGAAATTCGACTTTGCGGTGAATCAAATTTTCCCTGAAATTCGGATCGAATTCCACTTCATGGAGTTCAATTCGCTCAACACTGATATAGGACCTTATTTCCTATGTTTCTTTTTTTCCTTCTCTTTTTTATTTTGCTGATGGTTGCTGCATGGGGGAGGGGGGGTGGGTATAAGGGTTGCGGGTTTAGGGGGATATTAGTGTTAAATACTGAACTTTCAATATTCTTCTTGGCTCTGGAATACCGTGCTTTAGCACAGGGTTGTTATTGTTATTTTTGTATGCTACAAAAAATGATCTGATGAAAAAAATTTATATAGGACCTTAAGGCTACTTTCACACGGCAAGCAGTTCCGTCGCCGGCAAAACGTATGCCAACTGAAGGCATTTGTAAGACTGATCAGGATCCTGATCAGTCTTAAAAATGCCTGATCAGTCAGAAAAATGCATTGAAATGCCAGATCCGTCTTTCCGGTGTCATCCAGCAAAACGGATCCGGCATTTATTTTTTTCACCTTTTTTTTTTCCGGTCTGCACATGCGCAGACCGGAAGGACGGGTCCGGCACTAATACATTCCTATGGAAAAAAAATGCATTCAGGCAAGTTTTAATTTTTTTTGGGCCGGAGATAAAACCGTAGCATGCTGCGGTTTTATCTTTTGCCTGATCAGTCAAAAAGACTGAACTGAAGACATCCTGATGCGTCCTGAACGGATTACTCTCCATTCAGAATCCGAGGGGATATAACTGATAAGTTCTTTTTCCGGTATTGAGCCCTTTTGATGGAACTCAGTGCCGGAAAAGAAAATCGCTAGTGTGAAAGTACCCTAAGGGCCCTGTTTCATTAATGGCCCATTATTGTCAGAGCTTGGGCCCACAGAAGGATACTCTGCTACTCTGGTGGGCCAGCCCGACCCTGTGTGCAACCGCCTCCTAAAAAGGGGTTAAAGACTATTAAATTCCCCCCATATGCCCGGGAGCCTCACAACGAATATACTTACCTGGCTCCCTGCACCGCTCCTGGTCCCCGCACCTCCACTGCTGCTTCTCCCCATGCATGAATGAAAACATCTGGTGTCAGGGGGAGCCACCAATGGCAGGCGGTGACAGGGTCAAGCCTCCCTAGCATCGCCGGTGACGCTATGGAGGCTCGTCCCCTTCTCCAGGGAGAAGCAGTGTGAGGGCCAGGAGCGGCACAGAGAGCGGGGAGCTAGGTAAGTATATTCATTGTGAGGGACTCCGGCATATGGGGGGAATTTAATAGTCTTGGATAACCCCTTTAAAGTCACGGAAACTAGTCATTCTGGATACAATTCCAATTGTGGATACAAATTTCATTTCGATACAATCCCATCAGCTCATGGCCTGACCACAGCCCCCAACATGCGAATGTGTGTTTGCCGTTTTGTTCTCTATGTCCCCCCTCCCCATCCTAGATCTGTGTCATAAGTCTAATTTATGTGCATTTTGTTTGGGATGTTTTATGCTGAGCATTAAGTGCTGTGATGAGACTAATTATTTTTCTGACAATGGTGTTGAACAAACCTACGCAATTCATTAACGGTTTGTTACAAAACAATTTCAGGTAAATGATACGCTAATTACATTAATTTGATCCAGTTAGCAGCAGAGTCATTGTCACCCAGTATCCTCTGTTGTACTGCATTAATGGAAGAGACTGAATGCCTACTTAGCAACCAGCAAAGGACGCACGGGGAAAAACTTCAACCCTGCAAAAGCTCTCCGTTTCAGCTTGAAATGACTAATTTGTTTTGAAATGTAAAAATCTAAGTGCCATAAAGGCTGCGTTATAACCATCTATGTGTCCATGGCTCATAGAATAAATATTTGAAAGTGTTTCTGTAGCATAACCGAAGCTAGTGATCGCATGGCGTATATGAAATATTGCAGTGATACATGAGCGCGCTAGCTGCTAACTCAGTTCCGCAAAAACTGTGGCTGCCATAAGAAATAGGCAGAGATTCCATACAGCTTTTGGCTGAAATGAAATTCTGATATTTATTGGGAAAGGGGGGGGGGGGAGAGGCTGTGAAACTACCCTTTTTTAAAGAGGTTGTCTCACAGTGACATATGGATGCCCCCTTTAAAAGGAATCTGTCACCAGTGACTTCCCTATCCAGCTGTTTGCATAGACACATAGCTGTGGTTCACCTGATTAAAATTCTGTTTTTCTTTTGTAGATGTGAGGCTCCATTCCCGAGTTATTATACTTTGTGCGATTTAGGCCTTTGGTGCAATGAGGACATCACCATTGCTCTTGTTGCACCCAAGCTCCACTCCTTTCTGTGGGCAGACCCTCCCTGGCTGCTTTGATTGACAGGGGCAGATAGTGACAAGGAAAGGAGGGGCTGTGCACAGAAAGGAGCGGAGCTTGGGTGCAACAAGAGCAATGGTGACTCCCTATTAATACCTAATTTTCATATCAAGAAAAAGTATTATAACTCAGGAACGGAGCCTCGAATCATCATCAAAAAAAAAAAATATATATATATTTTAATCAGGTGAATCACCGCTATGTGTCTATGCAAACAGTTTGAGAGGGAGGTCACTGGGGACAGACTTTAACCCCATGGAACTGTAAAATTTTTCGTTTCTTCCTCCTTGTCTTCCAAGAGCCATAACTTTTTTTTTTTACTTTACATGTTGCATTCATTATTGGTGCTAGTTCAAAGGGTTCTCCGGGAATTAAGAAAATGAAAATACTTAAATATTACTTTATTATAAATATATTTCCAAATAACATTTATTAGTTATAATGACTCGTTTTGTCTGGGGAGCAATCATCAGGGGAAATAAAATGGGTGCCGTCCTATTAGTACACACAAAACCTGTCCTAATCACACAGCAGGACAAGTTGCTACAGAACACTGAGCTAAAGAGTTGCCTCCTCCTCTCTGCTCTGCTTGTCAGGGATTATGATGCTGAATACAGTTTAATATGATCTTCAACTGAATCTCTGTAGGACTGGAGTTCATGAGGAGACATGAAGTACATAGAGGAGGTGGGGATGTGGTTGATGGGCAGCAGCAATTGTATGCAGTCTCCATTACCACCGCCCCACATTACCGCAGTCTGCCCTGTCCATCCTCTCTGTACATCATGTCACCTCATGAACTTCAGCTGAAGACCTTATCATCATTATTTATAATCCCTGGCGAGCAGAGAGGATGAGGCAGCTCTTCTTCTCAGTGTTCTAAAGTAACTTGTCCTCCTTTGTGATTAGGACAGGTTTTGTGTGTACTAATGATGATTGCTCCCTAGAAAAAATGAGCCATTATAACTAATGAAAGGTATTTGTGAATATATTTATAATAAAGTAATATTTAAGAATTTTCATTTTCTTAATTCCCGGAGAACCCCTTTAATATACCATATCATATATTGGAAAGCAGGAAAAAAATTCTTTGTGGGGTAAAATTGATGAAAAAAACCCTCAATCCCACCATTGTTTTTTGGGATTTTGTTTTTACAGTTTTCACTATGCACTTAAACTGGTAAGTCACTTTCATAGCTCGGGTAACTACAATCACATTGATACCAAACTGATAGAGCTTTTATTATGCTTTACTACTATCAAAAAAACTAACATATTTACAGAAAAAAAAAGTTCTATGCATCAACATATTCTGACACCACTTTTTTACATTTCCACATTGTTTGAGGGCTTGTTTTTTGCAGGGCGAGCTGTAATTTTTCTTAGTACCATTTTAAATAAATGTAACTTTTTCATCACATTATCATAATTTTTTGGATGTGCAAGATGACTGTTATGACCATTTTTCCCTCCTTAATGACCATTTTTTCCCCCATTATGACATTCAGCATACAAGATATGGTACATATGGTTTTATTCTCTATTTTTATATGTAAAATTTGGAAAGGGAGATTTAAATTTGCAATACTTTCGTTTTTTATATACGTTTTAAAACTTTATTTTTCTTAGCCCCCCCAGGGGACCTGAAAGTGTGACTGTTTGATCATTTATACTATAGACTGCAATACAGAATAGTTTACCATTGAAGTCCATTGGGGGTGTCTGCTGGCTTCCTATTAAGTCCTACAGTAGGCAGGGCTTAAGGGGGTTGTTCAAAATAATGCAAAATATCAGACAAGCCGTGCAATAGGTTAAAATACTAAATTCATCTTACACTCCCCCCATTCTCCAGCGCCGTTGTCCTCCTGTAGCTGGTTGTTTACAGACTGCAGTGGTGACATGTCGGGATACAGCACGTGACGGGGCATGAAGGTTGCCAACCATCCAAACATTTCTGGACAGTCCGTGTAAATAGGTGACTTTTTTCTTGTGTCCGTGAAATTTTTTTTTTTTTAAGGCTAGTGGTACTTGACTAGATTATTTTGGTGGTAATTATTATTATTTTACAGCTCACAGTAAATGCTGGTAATGAGTTCTTATCAATATATTGAGCTATAGACATGGATTATTTATAATTTTTATCATTTATTATGGTTTTCCAATAGGTCCGTTAAAAATGTTGGCTGCCCATGATTTTGGGATAAGTTGTCCAGAAAACTTGATTACTGTTCCAGAAGTTCCAGACTGTGTGGGGGCAAACCCTATTGACATGGATAAAGTACTGACAATGCATTCATGCATCTCCAGAAGAAATAACCGAGGAACACTCAATGCAAAGTCCTAAGAACATCGGCTCCACCATTATTGCATGAGGAATCCAAGTATTTACTGAAACAGACACGTCAGGAGAGATGACGGAGCCATTTTAAGCTATCAATATTCAGTGACTATATCGATAGTACTTGGACTATTAGAAAACATGGCACAATTTAGAAGGAGTACCCCACAACATCTGGCTGCAGACCAATCATCATGGTTGTGATTTTGCAGCTGAAAAATGTATTTTGGCCAACCGCCCTTGGGTTTTTAGCCACTGAGGATGTGATATCTGGTCAAGAGTGATTAATTTGCTAAGCTGAAGATATATCAGGTTCCCTCAGATGGCAAGGTAATATTAAAGCGCTCAGGATTACCCCCATCTCCCCTTGTACTGCTTGATACGATTGTACGAATGCTTTCCAGAGCTGCAATGCTTTATGCAAGCAAGAGATACACATAGACAAAAAGTACAGGAGTCATTTCCGTTTCCATTGATAAGCATCTCTGGCATGTAGGTCCTATCGCACAATGCTGTCTTCTCCACTGATATCCGGCTAAATACACTATAAATCCTGCTGGCAAGCCGGTCGGCTGGAATAGCGGAGAAAGCTTGGCACGCCAGACTGAGCTGTAATTCAAACTCATCTCCTGCAACAACTGAAGAGGGACCCACACGGTCACAGAACTCATATCAGCGTCTGAAAGCCATTAAGCATCTTTCTCTGGCTCCTGCACCAAGGAATATACATTGCCAGGGCCTCCGTGCCAAGGGATGCCCAGAGGGAAAGCATATGGTCTTGCTTGCCTCTCTCTGCTGTAGAGGTTTTCTGTACGTCTACTGTAGGGGATTTCTTAAAAGTAGCTTTTATTTAAAGCAGACCTATCGCCGGCAGACCAAGCAAAGAGACATTTTGTAGACTGTGTCATTCCATGCAAAAGAATAGAGTGTTACTGTGAATATATAGCATTATTGTTAAACCCGGTACAACGGTCTCTGCTCAATCGTGGAAATAACTGCAAATTTTTTATAAATATGGTAAAAGTGAGGCAAGTAATAACCAATTATGTCCCTCAAATGGGCTTTTATCCACCCTTCAGACTTGCAAATCTGTCTGGTTATACAATAACATACCACGCGTTGCCCCTGGTTGCTCTTTAGAAGTATGCAAAAGTATTTCACTATGAAATGTAACAAAATTCTAAGTAATTTGTTTTTAGCTGTACATTGAATGGTGAGAATTTAGACAAGCTCCACTTCAAGGAACACATCTAAAAGACCAATTTTGAGTGGGGTCCACCCACTTTTGCATGAAAACCCTGCCACATTTACCATCCAGTTCTCAGGATTGTACCGCCAACATGAGGTCTTTTGGCAAGCATGCAAAAATTCTAGCAAATATGAGCAACAACCTATAGATCCACTGCTACTGCCAACAGAAGCGTTCCCAGGTCTCCTATGGTTTAGAATGGATAATGAAAGGCAACCAAATTCATTAATATTTATGGAGGTTGCATGCTAAATATAAGGTGGCTTCTTTACATTGAGCCCCAAATCTGTTTCTGTACTTGTATAGTACTCCAGAGCAAAGAGGTATTTTCAAATTGTTCATGCCTTTATATTATGTCATGCTATGTATTGCACCCAGTATAACCATGTAACCAGCCAGGGTTAACAATCCTGTATCAGTTTTTGTAGAAGGTTTGGTGTTTACTGGATCCATTCCTAGCTCTAGACTTTGGACAGTGGAGAGCAAGCTGCGACTTGTGCTTCCTCTTCTTAGGACCAAAAAGCTACGGAGACTTACTGATCTCTGCAGGATCTACAGAAGGAGAATAGAAGTAAGATAAAGGACAGAACTAGAGATCCTAGAGTCTGCATGGCCAAGCACTGGGATCAGTAAAGTAATCTGCTACCAAAAGCTGTAAAGACTATACTGCATTGAGAGACACTGTTAAGACACCTTTCTCACCTGGACACGACCTGGTCAGTTGTATGTCTAAAACCCTGTATCTGTCACCGCCAGTTCTGTGAGAAGCTCTGGCAGACATCCTTCTCTACCTCTTGCATGACTTTCTTTGTTTTGGTTTCTTTCCTTATCCCAGGTGTCTCCTATTTAGACTAATCGTCTCCCTTTATTTTCCCTCCCATACTGCCTCACTTTGCGGTTTATACTACTTCCTGGACGAAGTGTTCGCTGCTGGATGCTGCTGCTTGCTCATATAACTCTTTTAATGTATTGTGTTTCCTTGCTGGCTTGATTCTAGGTGACCCTGACTCAGTCCGTATTAGGCTACTTTCACACTTGCGTTAGGAGCGGATCCGTCTGGTGTCTGCACAGACGGATCCGCTCCTATAATGCAAACGCTTACATCCGTTCAGAACGGAACCGTTTGCATAACCATGAACAAAAATTTTTTTTGTTCATGATAATGCAAACGGATCCGTTTTGACTTTACATTGAAAGTCAATGGGGGACGGATCCGTTTGAAAATTGAGCCATACTGTGTCATCTTCAAACGGATCCGTCCCCATTGACTTCCATTATAAGTCTGGACGGATCCGCTCGCCTCCGCACGGCCAGGCGGACACCCGAACACTGCAAGCAGCGTTCAGGTGTCCGCTCACTGAGCGGAGGCTGAGCGCTGGCAGGCGGATGCATTCTCAGTGGATCCGCCTCCATTGAGAATGCATCAGGGCTGGACGGCTGCGTTCGGGACCGCTCGTGAGCCCCTTCAAACGGAGCTCACGAGCGGACACCTGAACGCAGGTGTGAAAGTAGCCTTAAGTGCAGGGAGTCGGTGGTCGTGTCCCCTCACTATTATAGGGTTTTCAGGTGTCACAAAGTCATAGGTACGTGGGCATGCAATCGTCTACCATTGAGACCCTTGCATGGGCATAGCAGTCAGGTAGAGCTCTTAGGGTTTTATAGGGCTCACCTATATGCTCCTTAGTTTGGGATCAAGCCAGTCGGACATTTATTCATAAGTTCCAGCTATCTGCAACATCATCCATGACAGTATCCCTCAGCTAACTATACAGCCACCATTGCATAAATACGATTACTCACCATAGATTCTTCGTGAAGAGACTTCAGAAAGATAGAGTTTGAGGAGGGCCATAACTCATATCCTTGCCTAAATCCATACATTGTTACCTGGAAAGAATTGCACTGTGTACAGTTGGAATTGTGTTTTGCTACAACTCCTAATTTGCGCTTCAGCAAAAAGAAATGTTAATTCTGCTACATCTGGCCTGGTTACTGACTCCTGCACCATACGCCCGCTATTGCACTCTACACGCCTTACCTTGCACCCATGCAAACACTCAACATGACGGGCACCATGGCTGCCATCAAGCAGGAGCCCTAGAATCAGTGTGTGCCCCAAGGCAACTGTATGAGGAAAGCGAACTGTGTGAGGAAATCCACTGTGTAACAGCCAGAGCCACCACTACCACTCCCATCCCCCTCTCCAGCTCCCCCTGGAATTGTTGCACTTACTCCAGAACCTCAATATATGGCAATAAAACTACTGGACCTCATTGTATAAAGAAAGTGGCTGCTGGGTATTGCTGAACGGTGATAACGGTAAAAAATAGTAACAGGTTCAGCCCAAACCTGATATACATTTTTTATCTTTATCATTTTCAGTTGGGATGACCAACTTGCAGCCTACTTCCAGACCACATATGGAAAGGTCACAAATATAGACTTATTTCTGATTTTAAATGACCCCCTTGCTTATTTTAATCTACATTTGGTAAGTGCACTTATACCTATGTAGCTATACCTTTTAGCTACGGTTTAAAACTATGGATAATCAGTTCTTTTATCTTCTTATCTGGGTATTAGTGAACAGGAGACCTCAGTTTGCTTGAGTTTAGAGATCTGTATTTTGTGCAAGGTTCTGTATGTCCTAGGGTCTGCATTAATTTTGGTATCTGGTCTGTGGTCTAAGGTTTTTTGTGTTGCTATAGAGATTGTACCGGGTGGGCCATTTATATGGATACACTTTAATAAAATGGGAATGGTTGGTGATATTAACTTCCTGTTTGTGGCACATTAGTATATGTGAGGTGGGAAACTTTTCAAGATGGGTGGTGACCATGGCGGCCATTTTGAAGTCGGCCATTTTGAATCCAACTTTTGTTTTTTCAATAGGAAGAGGGTCATGTGACACATCAAACTTATTGGGAATTTCACAAGAAAAACAATGGTGTGCTTGGTTTTAACAGAACTTTATTCTTTCATGAGTTATTTACAAGTTTCTGACCACTTATAAAATGTGTTCAATGTGCTGCCCATTGTGTTGGATTGTCAATGCAACCCTCTTCTCCCACTCTTCACACACTGAAAGCAACACCGCAGGAGAAATGCTAGCACAGGCTTCCAGTATCCGTAGTTTCAGGTGCTGCACATCTCGTATCTTCACAGCATAGACGATTGCCTTCAGATGATATGAGATGTGCAGCACCTGAAACTACGGATACTGGAAGCCTGTGCTAGCATTTCTCCTGCAGTGTTGCTATCAGTGTGTGAAGAGTGGGAGAAAAGGGTTGCATTGACAATCCAACACAATGGGCAGCACATTTAACACATTTTGTAAGTGGTGAGAAACTTGTAAATAACTCATGAAAGAATAAGGTTACGTTAAAACCAAGCACACCATTGTTTTTCTTGTGAAATTCCCAATAGGTTTGATGTGTCAAATGACCCTCTTCCTATTGAAAAAACAAAAGTTGGATTCAAAATGGCCGAATTCAAAATGGCCGCCATGGTCACCACCCATCTTGAAAAGTTTCCCCCCTCACATATACTAATGTGCCACAAACAGGAAGTTAATATCACCAACCATTCCCATTTTATTAAGGTGTATCCATATGAATGGCCCACCCTGTATATATTTTGGCGGTAAACTCTTCAGTTGTTAGAAGAAGTTGACATGGCAGTCTGGGAGAGAAGGAGAAGAAAAAGAAAGAGAGAGTCTACAATTAGAGAATATGTCAGCTGTGTGTTACAGGATTTATTGTTGTCACTTTTCCTGACATTTCTATTTTAACAGCTACTAATGTTGAGCGAGCATGCTCGGCCAAACTGCTGTTCGGCTCGAGCATCACTATTATCGGCACATCGCAGTGCTCGGCCGAATACAGTTTACAATTTAATACAATCAAAGTCAATGGGAGACCCGAGCATCAAACCAAGCACCCCCTGCTCTGAAGAAGAGAGGGTGTCTAGTTCACAAAAAAAGATTAGAAATTGATGAAAACCCCATCAAAATTGTTTGGAAACAGCATTAGGAGGATGGCTGGATGCATCTTGGACTCCTATTACCTATGACATACAATCAACAACAACACAAAGGCTATATGCCAAAAGCCAGGTATGTGCAAGCCAACAATCTATCCATGAGACAGATAACAGTACTCGGTAGAGCACACAAGCACTTTGGTGCTCGATCAACACTAGCAGCTACTGGTATCTCAGAGTCTGATACTGCCAGTAATGATTAGACACTGTCAATATGTAGGGCCACAAGGAAACTTGTAACACACAGTAATGATGGCCCAGAAATGTGGTAATCTCTATAGTCAGGCATGGCTGAGCAATGGTAGGGATGTCCAAGCTTGTGGTCTACATAACCAGCCATAGATCTTCTTTAATTATATTGGCAATTTCCTGGCCTAAATACATAGATTTAACAAGGTAGTTTTCTAAAAAAAATATTGTAATGCGCCGTTTATTTTTTATTCTCTCTCTGAGGACCGAAATCAGAGGCTAGACTACTGAATACATTGGTAATGTAAGATATTCTTTAACAATATTGTTTGATTATACAGTATATATGTAGATATAGTATGCATCAATTTGTTACTTTGTCACAGCTTATAATTCATATTAAATGTACCGGCAATACCACTCCTAACCACATGGTGTGCTATTTAGTGTTATGTTTTAAAGGGAACCTGTCACCTCAAAATCGCATATAAAATCGCAGCATTACCTTATAGTAGCCCCCAGTCTGTTATTAATGATGTGTTTGATCCGGTAATCTGATGCTCCATACATGACAAAAGCAATGTTTTAATCGCCATCAGCGCTATCTCGCCGGTCAGTCTGAAGTCAAGGGGGCAGCGGCCTCCTTGCTTCAAGTCAAGATAAGACCGCCCCCTAACCGTCATATCTTCTGTGTGATTGACATCCTGCAGTGCGGCCTGGGATCGCGTTAGTCTCGCGCATGCGCGGTGTGCTGATGAAACCTGGCTAACTGCGGGAGCCGAGATAGCGCAGTAACAAGTAGCGCACCGCGCATGCGTGAGACTAACGCGATGCCGCTGCCCCCTTGACTTCAGACTGACCCGGCAAGATAGCGCTGATGGCGATTAAAACATCGTTTTTGTCATGCATGGAGCATCAAATTACCGGATCAAACACATCATTAATAACAGACTGGGGGCTATTATAAGGTAATGCTGGCGGTTTTATATGCGATTTTGAGGTGACAGGTTCCCTTTAAGCATCTGTAGCACAATACTGTAATGCTTCACCTAGTGGTTCAAAGTTGTATTACAAAAATGTACATGTTCTACTCAGCAGAATACAAGTGACTGAAGAAATATAGTGGATATTGCCTGAATCTTAACAGACAGTGCTGCATTAAAAAAATATTATTTTTCCTGATAGGGCAAACCTCTCATTGTCAGCATGCAGTCGTTTTCTGCTTCTGGGTTATAATCTGGCTTTTTCTATGCTTGTAGTTCTTCTTTTACTGTATAAAGTATGTGTTATAGTAAATAATATAAGCTGAGTTCATTTTAAACTGTATATGTCACTCCCACAGGGCAGATGGACCCTTGGGTTATTATAGTGTACTATGTCATTATGGCACCGTACATCTGAATATACTTCTTGCACACCGCCAGCTTAACCTTCAGCTGGAATACCCAACTGGAAACTAATTGCTATATCTGCTTTTATCCTCTTTTCTTATATATTATATTCCGCACCTGTCTGCTGCAGAGCAGCCGCTCATCTTTGACCGGTATTGGTCCCTATGCTAATTTGCACTGCTCTCCGCACCATCTGCTGTAGAAGGATGTGGAATTCTCGAAATCCATCCTACATACTGACAAACAGTGAAAATGTCACAGGCTGGAAGACTGGACCCCCTGGGGTCAGCACGGCAATTGGTCCTGGGTTGGAGGCCCGAAGCAACCAATAATAAATAGTCTTACAGGACGTCTGATTGGATTAATATCGCTTCACTGGACTTTGTACTCTCAAAATTCTTTCTTTTCTTTGTTTCCTTTTCTTTTTTCCCTTTCTTTGTTTTCTTTCTTTCATTATCACTTTCTTTCTTTCTTTCTTTCTTTCTTTCATTATCACTCTCTTTCTTTCTTTCTTTCATTATCTCTCTTTCTTTCTTTCTTTCTTTCATTATCACTCTCTTTCTTTCTCTTTCTTTCTTTCATTATCACTCTCTTTCTTTCTTTCTTTCATTATCACTCTCTTTCTTTCTTTCATTATCACTCTCTTTCTTTCTTTCTTTCTTTCTTTCTTTCATTATCACTCTCTTTCTTTCTTTCTTTCTTTCTTTCTTTCATTATCACTCTCTTTCTTTCTTTCTTTCTTTCTTTCTTTCTTTCTTTCTTTCTTTCTTTCTTTCTTTCTTTCTTTCTTTCATTATCACTCTCTTTCTTTCTTTCTTTCTTTCTTTCATTATCACTCTCTTTCTTTCTTTCTTTCTTTCTTTCTTTCTTTCTTTCATTATCACTTTCTTTCTTTCTTTTCTTCCTTTCTTTCTTCCTCCCTCCCTTCCTTTCCATCTTTCTTTCTCCCTCCCTCCCTTTTTTTTTTACTATCTATGATCCACATAGGTTGTTAGAATGTAGTAAAGACAAAAAACAACGAGTGGGCTTCTCTACAGAATCCAGTACACTTACTGCTTTACTTTCAAGCCTGACTTGAGTTGTAAACTGTTGTAAACTTCATGGTCAACCACATTTTTTTTTACTTAGCACTTGGACAAATTGAAGAACATTTCTTCTGGCACACAAAATAGCGGTGGAAAGAGCTGCATGACAGAGAGGAGAGCTTGCAGAACAGAAGATGACATATAAATCTGCAGTAGGAGTAACCTGGCGCTTAGTGGAGCTGAGGTGGTTTCGGAATGTTTGAGAATGAGTAGCCTGGTGAAGGAGGGGCCTTGCACATAGGAGGCCTGTGTTATATGTAGTGTTACATAGGACTGCAGGTAAAATCTACTATATTATCTGTACTCAGAGAGCTATCACTATGTCATTTTTAGTGTTACATAGGATTGCAGGTAATATCTACTTCATTATCTGTACTTAAAGTGTTATCACTGTGTCATCTATGGTGTCACATAGGACTGCAGGTAACTTCTACTTCATTATCTGTACTCATAGAGTTATAACTGTGTCATCTTTGGTGTTACATAGGACTGCAGGTAACATCTACTACATTATCTATACTCATAGAGTTATAACTGTGTCATCTTTGGTGTTACATAGGACTGCAGGTAACATCTACTACATTATCTGTACTCATAGAGCTATCACCATGTCATCGTTGGTGTTACATAGGACTGCAGGTAACATCTACTACATTATCTGTACTCATAGAGTTATAACTGTGTCATCTTTGGTGTTACATAGGACTGCAGGTAACATCTACTACATTATCTGTACTCATAGAGCTATCACCATGTCATCGTTGGTGTTACATAGGACTGCAGGTAACATCTACTACATTATCTGTACTCATAGAGTTATCACTGTGTTATCTGTAATGTTACATAGGACTGCAGGTAACATCTACTACATTATCTGTACTCAGAGAGCTATCACTGTGTCATCTTTTGTGTTACATAGGACTGCAGGTAACATCTACTACATTATCTGTACTCATAGAGCTATCACCATGTCATTTTTGGTGTTACATAGGACTGCAGGTGACATCTACTACATTATCTGTATCCAGAGAGATACCGTTGTGTTATCTGTGAAGTTACATAGGACTGCAGGTAACATCTACTACATTATCTGTACTCATAGAGCTATCACCATGTCATCTTTGGTGTTACATAGGACTGCAGGTGACATCTACTACATTATCTGTACCCAGAGAGATACTGCTGTGTTATCTGTGATGTTACATAGGACTGCAGGTAACATCTACTACATTATCTGTACTTATATAGCTATCACTGTGTTATCTGTGGTGTTACATAGGACTGCAGGTAAGTCTTGTAGATGCAGGCCTCTCCTTGGATCCTATTCTTCCATAAAATTAAATGGAGAGAGCCACGCATGTAGAGCTGCCCCACCATATGCTTTGCTCCCATTTATCTCCACCCTGTTCTGTAATAAGAGCTTTTTCACAAAGTATTAAGATAAAGCTGAATACAAGTGTACAACAAAATGATAGCAATCCGTCTGCCACCTATGCAAATTGTTGCATGCTTTTATTATTAATATTATTATGATTATTAATATTATTGTTTTTTTGCCCGCTTGCAGTGCTTGTAATGTTCATTCTCTGCCTGCCTCTCATTTGTAACCAGCTTACATTTTCAAGGCAAAGAAGTTCAATGGACTCTGGGCTGCAAAGAGCGGAGTGAAATCCTTATCAAGAAAGGATACGGCTTGAAGGGTTCTTGAGGATGAAGTGCGTGTGTGTCTCAATCATAGCCACAGCAATTGTTTTAATGAGGACAACCTACTCTGGATCCGTCATTAAAGGCTAGCACTTTGTTCTGCCTTCCTTTGACTGAAGAGAACAACCTTACAAAAAAGTCATTATCATATGCTAAGGTCAATTGGCACTAATGCTACAGACAGATAATGATGGTGTAACTGCGTGGTGGTATTCAGACAGAGGTGTCTTGTGATTTGCACTCAGGATTCTATAATCAGGAGACCAAAAAAAGATTCTTAAGCTTAGTCAATTAGCCACAGCCAATAAAGCAAGAGCTACAATGCTTTAGTCTGAAAAGGAGGATAAATAATTTTAAAAAAAGCACAAGATATTTATAAAAATCTAACTGTGACTCGCAAGTAGCGCACTTATTTATCTGCAATCTGCCCTTATTTGACCAAAAAGTTTCACCAAAGTGTAAGAATGTTTCAGCTCTCCCACTAACCATAACAGACACAACTTTTCTTCACTCTCAGCTGTTTCCTTTGTCGACTGATATAAGGACTTAGTTATACACATAAAGTAAAATAAATTTAAAAAGTCACATGATATTTTGTATTCATCAATAGACCCAGGCGGTGTTGGACTTGGGCACCTAGGGCCCATCTGTGAAATTTATTTTGGGGGCCCACCGTACGGATACATTCAAATATTACCTGCTCACACAGCAGCAAGATGCTAAAAGATGATTAAATATGGGGGTCCCTGGAGTTACTTTGAGAAGGTAGGTCCTGGGAAAAAGAGGACACTGGCCATCCTGCCTCTATACCTAGAAGTCATCTCAGCTCTGATTGTGCCTATAATAATACACTGGGTGGTGTCTTTAATAATCTATCAAGTTTTTGATATGAACATAGGCTGGTGGAGGTGCTGTACATTGAATATATGTATGTAGTGCAGTCAGTGTACTGTGTTATGTGCAACTTGTGCAGGGGGTGGAAGACTAGCGGCCCACTGGGGGATTCACCTGTACCCCTGTGGGCTAGTCTAAGCCTGGACCAAGGGTTGCCAACAATCTAGAAATTCCTGGACAGTCCGCAAAAATCAGCAACTTTTTTCAGTGAAAAAGATGTTCGTGATTTTTTGAAGTTGGTGGTATTATGTGACTAGATTATTTTGGTGGTAATTATCATTTGCAGCTCACAGTAAATGCTGATAATGAGTTCTTATCGGTATATCGAGCTATAGACATGCATTACTTATCTTTATCATTCAATATGGTTTTCTAGTTTGTCCATAAAAAATGTTGGTTGTCCGTGGGTTTTGGGATAAGTTGGCCAGAAAAAAAAAGAAAAAATCTGGTTGGCAACCCTGAAGAGATACTATGAAAGCCTGGGTGTCTCCATGGTTACAGACTACAAGCAAACCCTGTGTAGTCAGAGCCTCTCTACCAGCACGCCTCCAGTGAATATATCTTAGCAAGGGGGGCAGATGGAAGAGAGCAATACATGACTGCACAGTCAGACTACGGAAAGTTTGTTTGTAGTCTATAATCATGGGAGCACATAGATATGCTTACGCTGCGTTCAGACCTGAGCGTACGGGATGGAGCGCTCTGTATGCGCGATTGTATGCGCGTTTACAGACGCGGCTCCGGAACAAGCGAACGCCCATTGTCGCGCGTTCCCGGAAGTCTATATACGGGAACGCGCAACAAGACGCCCCAAAGAAGCTCCTGTACTTTTTGGGGCGTCGGGTGTTTTACAGCGCGATCGTACGCGCTGTAAAACGCTCAGGTGAGAACCATTCCCATAGGGAAACATTGGTTCTTGCCTGTTGAGCGTTTTACAGCGCGTGGGAACGCGCTGTAAAACTCTTAGGTGTGAACCCAGCCTTAGGAGCTGTAGACGTAGGATATTTTGTAATCAAGAGTATTTGCAAAGTTGGGAAGTTTCCAGCTATTTTACATCCTTTTCCTGATTGTAGACATGGTAAATGGAGCATTTTCCCTGAGGACCGGAAGGGGCCTCCACCATACTACATTTAAAAAGTATTCAAACAATAAAAAATTGTTATACTTATAAAAATATTTCTTTATTTCTGCCAACATTGGAAGAAGGAAGAAACAAAAAAATTTGTTTATGACATCCACTAATTTTGATCTTTTCCTCTAAAGCAGCACCCCAACTACAAGCAATGTGGTGGAATTTAAGCACAGCTATATTCAAGTGAACTGGACTGGCTGATGTCCATAGGTGGCTGGTAGCACTGCTGTGAATGGAAAATAGAAAAAGGGTCGCAGAGCTGAATCTTTTACTTCAATCTGCCCACCATCAAAAATCTGTAACAAGGCCAGGGGTTAATTGGCCATAGACCTTAAAGGGAAGTTTCCCGGTGGGCCGATGCCCAGGGGGCCGCCTGAGCCCTCCTCACAGCTGGCCTGTGGAAGTTTTTGGGGATGTATATTGCGCTGCTGGGGCAGTATTTTGTGATGGACTGGGGTTTTTAGCTCTGTTGGGTTTTGGACCCAACTACAAAATGGGGCCACTTTTAGTATTTTTTCCAGGGCCACTTTAAGTTCCCAGTCCACACCTGAACAAGGCTCCCACGAGCCTTTGAGCTATCTTAGGCACCAAGGTCTATTTGGAAAAGTTACCCTTGCATTCAGAACATCTACACATCTAAATGAATCATCAAATAGTTTTTTTTTACAGTTTACAATCAAAGGGACTCTGTCAGCAGTTTTGACCAAGCTAAACTGCTGACAGTGCTAAATGCACTGGAGACAGAGTTTCGCTCTTAAGTGCTCTCTGCATTGAGCTGTCTCACAGCCCCTTCCTGTGCTCTGAGTGACAGCTGTAGAGTCCAACCAGGAGACCACTAGAGCTGTCACTCAGAGCAGAGGGGAGGGGCAATTAAACAGCTCAATGCAGAGAGCACTTCACAGTGAAGTTCTTCCTCCCTGTCATGGTCAACTTTTTTTTAAAGGATAACTGTCATATTTTCATAACATCCAACAGCCAAACAAAACTCAATATTTATGGCCCTGATTCTGTAGTTTACAGAAACAACCCCCCTGATGCGCCCCTAGAGTAGAAACTCCAAAAAAGTGGCCCCATTTTAGAAACTACGGGATAGGGTGGCAGTATTGTTGGTACTAGTTTAGGGTACATATGATTTTTGGTTGCTCTATATTACACTTTTTGTGAGGCCAGATAACAAGAAATAGCTGTTTTGGCACCGTTTTTATTTTTTTGTTATTTACAACATTCATCTGACAGGTTAGATCATGTGATATTTTTATAGACCAGGTTGTCACGGATGCGGCGATACCTAATATGTATACTTTTTTTTTATTTATGTAAGTTTTACACAATGATTTCATTTTTGAAGCAAAAAAAATCATGATTTAGTGTTTCCATAGTCTGAGAGCCATAATTTTTTTAGTTTTTGGGCGATTACCTTGGGTAGGGTATGATTTTTGTGGGATGAGATGACGGTTTTATTGGCACTATTTTGGGGTGCGTGTGACTTTTTGATCGCTTGCTATTACACTTTGTGTGATGTAAGGTGACAAAAAATGGTTTATTTAGCACAGTTTTTATTTTAAATTTTTTACGGTGTTCATCTGAGGGGTTAGGTAATGTGATATTTTTATAGAGCCGGTCGATACGAACGCGGCGATACCAAATATGTGTACTTTTTTTTTATTTATGTAAGTTTTACACAATAATATCATTTTTGAAACAAAAAAAAAATCATGTTTTAGTGTCTCCATATTCTGAGAGCCATAGTTTTTTCAGTTTTTGGGCGATTATCTTAGGTAGGGGCTCATTTTTTGCGGGTTGAGGTGACGGTTAGATTGGTACTATTTTGGTGGGCAAACGCCTTTTTGATCGCTTGCTATTGTACTTTTTGTGATGTAAGGTGACAAAAAAATTGTTTATTTAGCACAGTTTTTTTTTTTTTTTTACGGTGTTCATCTGAGGGGTTAGGTCATGTGATATGTTTATAGAGCCGGTCGATACGGACGCGGCGATACATAATATGTATACTTTCCCCCCCCCCTATTTTTTACCAATTTTTTTTAACTTTATTTGGGGAAAATGACGTTTTTGTTTATTTTTACTTGAAACTTTTTATTTTTTGGGGGTTTGCAGCAATCGCCGACACGAGCCCCCCCCCCGCGCATTTAGCCGAGGTGCCTACTCAATGATTTGAGCAGGCACCTTGTTCCGATCACCGCCCCCTGGTGATCGGAACAACACATGACGTACCGGTACGTCATGGGTCCTTAAGGACTCGGGAACCATGCCGCACCGGTACGTCATGGGTCCCTAAGGGGTTAAGGGAGCAATGGAAAGGGACAGGAGACATTAATGATAGCTGTTATTATAAGGTAATTACAGATCTTTTGACAATCATTGACAGACTAATTCAGGTATACATGCCTAGCTCTAATAAACTAGCAAATAAAATAAAAAATGACAGTTATCCTTTAACAACAAATAATTAAAAGGCCATCTTATTCTTCTTAAAAAAAAACTAAAAAAAAACTCAGAGAACTCCTTTAAAATATTTATATTCTGCCTGTCCAAAAAAAAAGTCGCCACCTGGATTTAACTAAGCAAATAGTTCTGAGCCTCCTATTGGATAATTACTGCATGGGCGATTATCTTTGAGCTGTCAACAAGTTATTTAACCCCAACTGGTGCAATGAGTTGCTTCTCATTTCTTAAACAACCATGTCGAAAGACACATCTCGTGGTCGTGGAAAAGATGTTAGTCTGTTTGAGAAGGGTCAAATCATTGGCATGCAGGGGATTGGGACTGAACAGCTGTGTAGCGTAAGAAAACCACTAATCCGTGAGGCAGACCAGTAAAAAAGGCTTCAATTTTCTAGGGAGCATAAAGATTGGACTCTGGAGCAATGGAAGAAGGTGATGTGGTCTGATGAGTCCAGATTTACCCTGTTCCAGAGTGATAGGCGCATCAGGGTAAGAAGAGAGGCAGATGAAGTGATGCACCCATCATGCCTAGTGCCTACTGTACAAGCCTGTGGGGGCAGCGCTATGATCTGGGGTTGCTGCAGTTGGTCAGGTCTAGGTTCAGTAACAGTATGTGCTCCAAGAACGAGGTCAGCGACTACCTGAACATACTGAATGACCAGGTTATTCCATCAATGGGTTTGTTCTTCCCTGATGGCACGGGCATATTCCAAGATGACAATGCCAGAATTCATCGGGCTCAAATTGTGAAAGAGTAGTTCAGGGAGCATGAGACATCATCTTCACACATGGATATCGGCCACCACAGAGTTCAGACCTTAACCCCATTGAGAATCTTTGGGACGTGCTGGAGAAGGCTTTGCGCAGCAGTCAGACTCTACCATCATTAGTGTAAGATCTTAGTGAAAAATTTATGCAACACTGGATGGAAATAAATCTTGTAACATTGCAGAAGATTATCGAAACAATGCCACAGCGAATGCGTGCCGTAATCAAAGCTAAAGGCGGTCCAACGAAATATTTGAGTGTGTGACCTTATTTTTTTGGTGGCGACTTTTTTTTTGGGACAGGCAGTGTATTTATGCATTACCAGTCAGGTAGAAACCAAGTTGGCTTTAAAGTGGAACTTTTATGACATGTACACAAAAATGGTGAATAAGAATAAAGATCTCAATGTCTAGACCAGGAATCAGCAACCTCCGACACTCCAGATGTTCTAAAACTACAACTCCCAGAATGCTCCATTCACTTCTATGGAAGTTATGAGAACAGCGAAATTTAGCACATTGCACTGTGAAAAATCGATGGATCTAAATCAGAATTTTTTGTGATTTGATTTGGGTGAATTGTGGAGGGAGAGGGAATAAATTAATGAAAAATATCTGAGTGAATCAAACTCAAATTGAATTCTGAGCAAATCACTAATCTCTAGTCATGACATATATTCTCTCCTGTTCAAATCTGTGTTATAATGGTATTTTTTTTATTATTCTTACTAGTTCTTTCCCTATAATTATATTTTTAATTACTATATTTAATTATAAGCCTTATGATGTCATGATATTATGTAGTGAGCTCAGTAACATATACAAAGCTCCTTTGTTCTGTGTCCCAGTGGAAGTTCCATTCCTGTGCGATTACTTCAGGGACAAATGACAAGAGTGTTGGCTATGAGTGTACACGCCAGACAGCCGACAGGAGCCTACCCAGTGATCACTGGTTCAGAGTGATTGTTTTTTATGTTTTTTTTTTTACTATGTATGAGAGTTTGTCGGTTTTATCTTTAATATATTTAATCACACTTAGTAAATATTTTTATTGCTTAGACTGTGTAAGCCTAGTTATTCTCCAATCTTTAAATTTATGTTAAAACAGGATACAACAAGCAAACCTTCTTCAGATTTCCAGGACTATATGAATTAGGTCTCCAATCTCATACAAGAGCAAAACTGAGGCATTCACTTTTTTCTCCAAATTTTTCTAATCTGTATTATTGCAGAGCTCGCTTAGTAAAAGCTGCATCGTTATGGCAATGCATCAGGTGCCACAACAACCCTCTCTCAGAATTAAAACAAAGGGAAATCATTGCATGGGTAAAGAATCTTTTGGGCACAAGTGCTTCTCATTTCTACAAAACAATTTGCAACCTGGCATACTGAGTCGGCAGTTCCTGGCCCAAAATATTTAGAATTTAAATTGCGTGTTCACCATTTGTTCTTTTACAAGAAGGAGAAAACATCCTGGCTCTCCTCCATTACACTAATGAATGTCTTTCTAAAAACCACTTTTCGACAGTCTGTTGCTCTATAATAAAGTAACTGCATGATAGCTCACATTATCACAAAAGGAGCGATTATTCTTTAAAATCAGAATCCATAGTAAAAGTCATTTAGAGTCTTATGGGGGACATTTTCAGAAATTGAATTCTTATGAAGGAACCAATGTAGTGGCTTAATTCTCTCTATTTCGCAAGCTCATCTGAAACAAAATGATGTAGGAAGCCTAGCCGAGGAAGGTCCATGTACAGAACTGGAAAATGAAGCAATGTGCTATTCTGTTTTCATATTAACCTCTTTATGACTTGGGTTGGTGGCAAGCTCCACTTGCAGAGCGCAGTTGGGAAAGCTGGCATCCAAGCTAACATTTGCCAAGGAATCAAAATTACTTACCAGGTGCAGGACTGGGTAGATGAGTGGGTCATGCTTCATTGGAAATCAGAATGAAATCTATAATTTCTTCACATTGAAAAGAGTGTCAGCCATTATAAAAAAAAAAATGGGCATCACCAAACTAATGTGGATAACAGGTGTCTTTGGGAAAAAAATTAACACATTTCCAAAGTTCATTACAGCATTAGAGGAATGGTGGTGTTGATCGAGCACCAAAGTGCTCGGGTGCTCGGGCCGAAAACCTCAGGATGCTTGGGTGCTCTACAGAGCACCCGAGCACAATGGAAGTCAATAGGAGAACCTGAGCATTAAACCAGGCACCCCCTACTCTGAAGGGGAGGGTGTCTGGTTCATAGAAAATGGTTAGAAATTGAAGGAAACACCACTGAAATGGTTCGAGAACAGTATGGGGAGGATGTCTGAATGCATCTTGGACTCCCAGGTCGCTGCTGGGAACAATGTTGTCCAAGTAGTACGACACTTTTACAGACTGGCAACAATACGTACAAAACCAAAGATAAATTCGATTTTAGAGGAAAAATTGTTAGGAAACATTCTTTCCTGTATATTTACTTGTATATAAAGTGCAAGTGCTGCTAAAAATTACAAGGAAGAGGCACTCCGATACAACCTGTATATCAAGAAAAGGATGGCCTCATTCACATTGTTGTACAATTGTTCAGGTAGTGGAACTCCATCACTCATAAAGCCTATGCACAATTACAAGGAACCGATGCTCCAATACACCCTTTATTACACATAAATGAGGGCATCATACACCCTTGAAAAATTATGATTGATGGCCTGCTGGTGAGCTGACCCTCTAAAAAATTATATGCAAGGGCCTGCAGGTGAGCTGACCCTGTAAAAGATTGTAGGTGAGGGCCTGCTGGTGAGCTGACCCTCTAAAAAATTATATGCGAAGGCCTGCAGCTGAGCTGACCCTGTAAAACATTATATGAGAAGAGCATTATAAGCGACAAATAAGCATGTTGATATGATGGAAGTGGAGGAAGCCGGATGAGAAAAGGAAGATTCAACCATATACCCTTGTTTGTGGTGGAAGGGGTGCATGGGAATACAGTGTATTCAGAACATTATAAATAACACATTTAAAGTGCCTTTACGTTAATCAGCTTTCCTCTGGTGGAGTCGAGAAGTCATGGTCAATCCATGCCTTGTTCATTTTTTATAAGAGTCAACCTATCTGGGCCTTAGACAGAGACTTCTATTCGTCCATCTTCAGAGGAATGGGTTGTCTCTGGTCCTATACTTATTCCAGGGCCTTATAGAGAAATCAGGGCCTAGGTAATCTGCTTATGAATATTCCTACCTTCAAGGTCTATTCATATTGATAGGTAGTCAGGGCTCGGATTAGGGTTGTCTAGGAGGAGGTGACCTGTTTCTTCCCTAGTTTCCAGGCCCAGTTACTGTTCCCCTTCCCTCCTGTGTTCAGCGTGGAGTTTCACGGACACGGACACCGTCTATTGAAAAAGTACACTTGATGTCACAGATATTTTTTGGATGTGCACACTTTACACTGGAGTTGTGGAGCAGCTAATGTCGCTTTCTGCAGCGGCCTAACTATTGTACGCTATTTAGTGCAGGATGCGCTAAAAATAGATATTGCTGCCACACACAATAGTCCTTAGAAGGACTTTGGGTCTGTAACATTTTAGCAATTAAGTGCAGGTTGCGCTAAAAATATAGATTGCTACTGCCACACACAGTAGTCCTTAAAAGGACTTTTGGGTCTCTGAAAAGTTTTGGTGGTAAAAATATTCTTAAATCACTCCCTACACTGTCTGTCCCTTCCTCAGCACAGCTCTCCCTGACTAAGAATATATATATATATATATATATATAGCACCCGATGATGCGTTACGGCCAGCCAATCACTGTAATACCAGCAGCCAACATGGCTACGGCATTACAGTGAGAGCAGGACTTACCTGCACGTGTATTGGCTGCGTAGCAGGCAAGAAACGTGCAGGCGGAGACTTGAGTATTGCGCATCTCGATGCTCGGCCAAATACCACTATGTGCCGAGCATCGAGATGCTTGAGCCAAACTGGTGTTCGGCCGAGCATGCTCGATCATCACTAATGAATGGTTCTTTACCGGACCACTTTTCTGCCTGGTAATGAGCGCTGATCCTAGATATAGCATGTTGATAGGAGCTTGATTAAAGTACTTCTTGTGGATAGATAATTGCCCAAATGAAAGGCCACACAGACATTCATTCAGTGCTTATGATTGTTTGTTTGCTCAATAGAAAGTCTATAGCCCCATCTCACATATTCCTCATTCAGATGCCAGTGATTCACGGACGTGTGATGTACATGTTCTCCATGGACAGGACACATACCCATTCATTTTAATGTGCCGATTCATACGTCTTAGCACGGTCTGTGGGTCCATGGTTTTAGCATGGAAGCATGCTCTATTTTGTCTGCGTTCACGGATCCACCATGCCTATCAGGGGCGAATTGGCCATAGACCTTACAGTGAAATTTACCGTTGGTCTGATCCCTAGGAGGGCCACTCAAGCCCTCTTCATGGCCGCCAGCTGGGTACATAATGATGATTCTCTCCGATGCACCTGGCCAGCAGTCGCAGGTGTCCTCCTGAATTCAACTGTATCGACATCTTCAGGACAGCGATACAGTTCAATGCTGTGGTGCAGGGGGCAGTATTTTGTGCTGCACTGTGGTATTTGGTTCAGCTGTGGCGGCATAATGCTCTGCACGATGGTATTGCTCGCCCTGCCTACATATGTTGGCCATGCCTAATTATGTTGCCTTGCCTTCTGTCAATTTAGACCCACCTGCAACATGGGGCCACCTTTATGTTTTTGTTCCAGGGCCACTTTAATACCCAATCCGCCCCTGATGCCTATTATAGTCTATGGGTCCTTGAAAAACACGAATGCAACACAGATGTCATCCCTGTTTCACGGACCATTAGGAGGAGATACTATGAACATTAATTTTCAGCTGTACCACCGGGCTTTTCGTCAGGGGTATACATCTGAATACCCAAACGTATACCATGAAAGGTCCATTTATTGGGTGAAATAGAGTTCAAAGATTCAGTCTTCGCACTTTGACCTGCTTTACATTTGTTCCTGGCTTTTTCTTTGGACAGAATATCACTATAGACTGCAGTTGACTACTGCTTCCCTCCTTTAAAGAGACAGCTCTGCATGGAGACTTCACATTAAGCATACTTGATGGACTTGTAATGCAAAAAAACTAAGTTAGACCCGCACCTCCAAACAATATTACAGTACAGTATTCATCTGCTAGTTGCAGACTAACTAATGGTATTATGTCACTATTAGACTTGCCTCTCCTGGGCCTAAGCTTACATAATTTAGGGCAGAATTCAGCTATAGTATACTCTGATTAAAAGCCCTGGGCAGATGGGCGTTGGTGCAAGATCCAAATGCCCCAAATATACAATGCAAAAAACAGACCAGGACCTCCAAACAGTATGAAATAAAGTACAGGTGCACGCTACCACGACCACAATGCATAAAGCAGATAAACATGGATAAATCTGAATTGCATTACTGCTCTACTTACTACAGGGAGTGCAGAATTATTAGGCAAGTTGTATTTTTGAGGATTAATTTTATTATTGAACAACAACCATGTTCTCAATGAACCCAAAAAACTCATTAATATCAAAGCTGAATATTTTTGGAAGTAGTTTTTAGTTTGTTTTTAGTTTTAGCTATTTTAGGGGGATATCTGTGTGTGCAGGTGACTATTATTGTGCATAATTATTAGGCAACTTAACAAAAAACTAATATATACCCATTTCAATTATTTATTTTTACCAGTGAAACCAATATAACATCTCAACATTCACAAATATACATTTCTGACATTCAAAAACAAAACAAAAACAAATCAGTGACCAATATAGCCACCTTTCTTTGCAAGGACACTCAAAAGCCTGCCATCCATGGATTCTGTCAGTGTTTTGATCTGTTCACCATCAACATTGCGTGCAGCAGCAACCACAGCCTCCCAGACACTGTTCAGAGAGGTGTACTGTTTTTCCTCCTTGTAAATCTCCCATTTGATGATGGACCACAGGTTCTCAATGGGGTTCAGATCAGGTGAACAAGGAGGCCATGTCATTAGATTTTCTTCTTTTATACCCTTTCTTGCCAGCCACGCTGTGGAGTACTTGGACGCGTGTGATGGAGCATTGTCCTGCATGAAAATCATGTTTTTCTTGAAGGATGCAGACTTCTTCCTGTACCACTGCTTGAAGAAGGTGTCTTCCAGAAACTGGCAGTAGGACTGGGAGTTGAGCTTGACTCCATCCTTAACCCGAAAAGGCCCCACAAGCTCATCTTTGATGATACCAGCCCAAACCAGTACTCCACCTCCACCTTGCTGGCGTCTGAGTCGGACTGGAGCTCTCTGCTCTTTACCAATCCAGCCACGGGCCCATCCATCTGGCCCATCAAGACTCACTCTCATTTCATCAGTCCATAAAACCTTAGAAAAATCAGTCTTGAGATATTTCTTGGCCCAGTCTTGACGTTTCAGTTTGTGTGTCTTGTTCAGTGGTCGTCTTTCAGCCTTTCTTACCTTGGCCATGTCTCTGAGTATTGCACACCTTGCGCTTTTGGGCACTCCAGTGATGTTGCAGCTCTGAAATATGGCCAAACTGGTGGCAAGTGGCATCTTGGCAGCTGCACGCTTGACTTTTCTCAGTTCATGGGCAGTTATTTTGCGCCTTGGTTTTTCCACACGCTTCTTGCGACCCTGTTGACTATTTTGAATGAAACGCTTGATTGTTCGATGATCACGCTTCAGAAGCTTTGCAATTTTAAGAGTGCTGCATCCCTCTGCAAGATATCTCACTATTTTTGACTTTTCTGAGCCTGTCAATTCCTTCTTTTGACCCATTTTGCCAAAGGAAAAGAAGTTGCCTAATAATTAAGCACACCTAATATGGGGGGTTGATGTCATTAGACCACACCCCTTCTCATTACAGAGATGCACATCACCTAATATGCTTAATTGGTAGTAGGCTTTCGAGCCTATACAGCTTGGAGTAAGACAACATGCATAAAGAGGATGATGTGGTCAAAATACTCATTTGCCTAATAATTCTGCACGCAGTGTATTAGTGATGAGCGGCAGGAGCAATATTCAAATTTGCGATATTTTGCTATTATTTGGGCGAATATTCGTCATAAATTAGCGAATTCAAGAATTCGCCATTATTTTCTTCATTGTGAAAATCGGCAATGTAATATGAGCGCAGTGCACGCGCAATACAGGCGTGAGTCACTTTTGCTACATTTTTCAAGCTGCTAGAAGTTTCCTGAGACTAGAGAAAATGGTTGGCACGGCAGAACATTACAATGGCTTTATATGCAGATAGAGTGCTCCAATATATTCGCGATTGCGCTAATCGGCAATTATTGATGCACATATTTTGGCGCAATACGTGCAACTTCACATTTTAGCAGGTCTGACTACATACAGTCCCGATCAAAAGTTTAAGACCACTTGAAAAATGGCAAAAAAATCATATTTTTCATTGTTGGATCTTAACAAGGTTCCAAGTAGAGCTTCAACATGCAACAAGAAGAAATGGGAGTGAGACAAAACATTTTTTGAGCATTCAATTTAATGAAAACAACGAATAAACTGAAACAGGCTGTTTTTCACCTGATCAAAAGTTTAGGACCACACCTCCAAAAAAAAACTAAACCCCCCCAAAAAAGAAATCCAACCTCCAAACATGAACTCAGTAATGAGTAGCTCCGCCGTTATTGTTTATCACTTCAAAAATTTGTTTCGGCATGCTTGATGCAAGCGTTTCCATGAGGTGAGTGGGAACATTTCTCCAAGTGGTGAAGACGGCCGCACGAAGGCCATCTACTGTCTGGAACTGTAGTGAGCATTAGGGTCATAGCTGTAGCACTGCAGCCCAACTATTGATGCTCCAACTGCCTAATTTGAAAAATGGTTTGTGCAGGCTGTGTTCCACTGTAGAACATAAAAACGGCGCACCATAGGGTGATAACGTTTGATTACAATAATAGAAGTGTCTCCAAAAATGGAGGCTCACCTTAGAGGTTTGTGTTAAATGTAGGCACAACTCTAATGTAGGCACGTATGGGGCTGTTGAAGACCCCCTTGCAGCGGATGGTATGCAGCCAGGGAGGAAGGTACTTCTAGTCAGGGATACCTGGGGTCCCTCAGAAAGCTGGAAGATCAGCAAGAAAGAATGTCCCACGGCGCAAAAAAACCCCAGTGGTTTGGTTAAGATGCAGGATTCTTTATTAAGCAAGCGGTACAACGAGTTTCGGGGATAAAATCCCCTTTTTCAGGTACTAATTACTTGCAAAAAAATCCCTGAAAAAATATCTAGAATATTCGCGAATACGAATATATAGCACTATAATCAAAATCTTAGCGAATTCTCGAATTGGCAATATTAACTATTAAAATTGGCGATTTGAATATTCGCGCCCAACACTACTCACTATATGTACTATAAATTAGAAGCTCTGTGTGCAAAGTCCTTTTTTTTTTACATATCTCCATATCTCCAGTGTTTGCCTGTGTCTTTGCACATGGAGCAGTGCGCTGCTCCATATAGTGTTTGATGTAGTTAGGACAGGTATGCTCAACCTGCGGCCTTCCAACTGCTGCAAAACTACAACTCCTGGCATGCCCTAATAGCTGTAGGCTTTCCCAGGCATGCTGGGAGTTGTAGTTTTGCAACAGCTGGAGGGTCGCAGGTTGGGCATCCCTGAGTTAGGACAGTTTCAAACCTGGGAAAGACTTTTTAGGACATTGGTGGCAAATCGTATATTTCCGTTGCCCCTCTATTTCATTCATCACAAATTTCTTAGCTCATATATGCAAATTCTAAATGAAATGTGCCTTCTAGGAGCAAATGAATGGATGAAAATTAGGCCATGGAGATGGCGCCTGCCTGGTCCTTCATATTCAGCTGACATAAAAATTCTCACTCCACAGTCTTGACCTTCAGCCTCCATACTTGTGAGGAATTAAACCTATTATCTTACCGTTCCATTTTCAACTTAGAAAAACCATTGGAAAATGTCATCATTTAAGTAAATTTTACATAAGGTTTCGGTTTCACCACAGATTTGCTTAGCTGCATTCTAAAGTCCTTTCACTGAAGACCTAACAAGATAACGGTGACGGGCATGACTTTAAAAGCAGGTTAACGTTGTTAGCCAGAGCCATTTGCTGAAACCTAAACATGGATTGCACAACGAAATGCCCATTAAGCCACAAAGGTCACAGAAAGATTTGTATCGGATGAATAAAATTGCATTGGTCTATTCTAATACATTTTCCACATTTTGATAACACAATTAAAAATGGGAGATGCAGCCGCTTATTGCTCTATCCGATTAGGAACCATCCAAGCAACTCCAGGAATGACTCGACATAAAGCAGCAGTGTGCACGCTCCATTAAACTATGGCCACATAATCGTACAATGTAAGGTTCTATAATATAATACTATATAAAAAGGAATAAAAAAATAACAGCCATTATTGCCAGTCAGAGGCCAGTCAAAAGCTTCTGGGTCCCAATGCAGAAACTGTCAGTGTTCTACTGACCTGCTGCTATTAAGCTTTCATACATAATGGACCTGGTGGCCATTGTTAGGCTCCTGGCTGCCATATCAACCCATCAGGACCCCCATCCCCTCCGTATAACCTCATAGATGCCACACTCACCATTGACCTCAGCATGTTAGGGGACAAAAGGCTTAGGCCCCTTGCAGACGAGCGTTCTTCCCGCAGCGAGTCCGCAACGCAGCTCCCGGCCTGACCTCCCAGCGCTGCTGGGGGACACATAGCATTATATTGATTTATGATGCTATGTAACCCTTACAGTTCTGGAATGTATTGGATAACACTGGCATAATGCTGTCAGTATTATCCAATACATTCCAGAAGTGTAAGGGTTACATAGCATCATAAATCAATATAATGCTATGTGAATCCCGTCAGTGCTGGGAGGTCAGGCCGGGTGCTGCGATGCGGACTCGCTGCAGGAGGAACGCTCGTCTGCAAGGGGCCTTAAGGTTGATTTGCATGGGCAGATTATCAGGAATGAACCTCTGAAGGTGCAGCAGATCACCCGACGAACAAGCGAAATGTGTTGCCTAAACAGCGATCTACTGCCCAGAAACAATGCAGATGCATAAGGATGAGCGTTCGCAATAACGATCCCTTTTTCTCATACTGTGGAGTTGATCGCTGCATGTAAATGCAGAGCTTCACCTCCACTAACGAGCAGCTGACATTTGGGAAGAAACGCTTCCTTCCCGATAGTGTTGAGTGAATCACAGTCCACAAAGCTGACTTTGATCCGAATTTCAGGACAAATTCAATTCGCTACGAAGCCAAATTTCCTTGTGCTTTGTGGTAGTGAATCGATTTTACCTGAAATAGTATATAAAAAAAAAACCATACTTACCTCGTCCATTTGCTTGCAAGGGGCTGGCTGCCGCCATCTTGCTTGAAGATCTTGCGCAAAATCCCTTGCAAGGTGACATATGACATCACCACACCGGTCGGCGGAGGAGTCGAATCGAATTTCTGAATAATTTGCTCATCTCTACTTCCTGACAATCGGCTTCTCCTCCACGAGTGCAAATGCACCTTTAGATCAGAGATCCAGCACCATGCAAGCACTGTAAATATATGGTGGATCTCATCAAAGACCTTCTGTCTGACTGGAAAGGGCAGGAAGGGTTTCAAAGGAGTCTGTCAGCAGGAACATACCTGTGCAACCCAGTCCACTGCCAAGGACAGTTTGGTAACCTGAATATAATGCTGCCTTTCTTTAGGAAATGTGTTCCTCCACTTCTGAGAAATTTCTGTTTTACTGAATATTTAAATGAATTGTCAAGCAGACCAGTTGCATCTCTGATGATCCTGGTGCACCCAAGCTCTTCTCCTTTCTCTGTCCAATCTCTACATTGGACTGTTGGTTGACAAAGCCAGACCATAGGTACATGATCTCATCTGGTCCTGTATTCTCGAGGATGCACCATTCAATTTAACATCGGCGCATTTGAACTACAGCCCTGAGTCTTTTATGGGACTAAAACAAGTGTGCTGTGCATGTGCCGATGTCAACCTGGATGTGGGATGTAGTACTTAATACTCAGTTTCGCCACAGCCAAACACAGGCCACAGCAGTGTCCAGCTTACCTTGCAACCATGTCACCATTTGTCTTGATGCAAGGGGAGCCCGACACCACCGCGGCCTGTGATTTGCTGTGGCGATGTCAAACCGGATGTTGACATCTATGGAGCTCATCAGAGCATCACAGGCCTACAGGAAACGGAGCAGGGAGCCAGCTCTGTGAAACAGGTACTGTAAGTCATCTTCCCTTTGCAGGTCAGGCAGAATAGGGGTGTTTGCCAAACCCCCACCCAGCTTTTCTCGCACAACCCCTTTAAAGAGCCTTGAATTATGACTTAAGTTAAGAGCCATGTTGCCTGTTTCTGGTTGGCTGTGTGAAATGAGATAAGCCTCACAAAAGATACTGATTTTTCCTTGCAGAAGCCAGCTAAAAGTAGGACATTTTTAGGATGGGTAAACAAATGCAAAGGAGCTTTCCTCCAATAGGAAGAAAATGGCCAATTTGGTTCTACTCATGAGTAGCAAGAACGCCCAACAACTTTTCATAAAGCAAGAGCAAAAAGCATAAACCTGTGGGAAATATTCTCAGGCATTCAAATGAATAGGCTTTGCATAATATATATAAGATATCATGTTATCAAGTTTACACTAACTCACGAGCAAAACTTGTGACTGCGAAGAGTCTGCCATATGCTTTTCTCACTTTGAACAATTAAGTGTCACAGACAGAACAAATCCTGTAAGACACGCCAGACTCAGCCCCATATTTACTCACACCCTATTCAAGTGAGGAAAGGTCCTGACCAGCCTTCTGTCTGTTTTATGTAACAAGACTGACAGTTTTCTCACTAAAATTACTCAACATATTGTAGACAAAAGTTGAGAGTTTGCTAAATAATTCCCATGTTAAACAGCAAATCCCACTTTGTATTCTGCATAGCAGAGTCTTCATTGGAAATAGATAAGAGGATGAACTTCAGGTCTCCACCATCTCCTTCATTAAAATCATCAATAAGTATTGCTGTGATTGTTAGGAACCCGTACAAACTCTGAGACTGAAAAACATATTTTGTCAATGTGTGTCTATCAGTCTCAAAGGAACCTAAATTTATCTCCAATTCAAGAGCAACAAAATACAATCTATTGTCTGTAAGCAGATGTTTTGATGGGGATGGGCTCCAGTAGGATGTCCAGAAAAATATCGGCTGCTATGACCACTAGTGTTGAGCGCGAATATTCGAATCACAAATTTTATTGGCGAATATGGCCACTTTGAGAATTCGCTAATATTTAGAATATAGTGCTATATATTCGTATTCGCGAATAGTGTTTCCAGAAACATTTGTAGTATATAATCATCTTTTAAACAGCTCTGAACTATTGAGGCTTGGATTCTACAAGACCTCTGATGGTGCCTTGTGGTGTCTGCAGCAGATCCTTTAAGTCCTGTAAATTACAAGGTAGGACCTTTATGGATCGGACTTGTTTCTCCAGCACATTCTACAGATGATCGATCAGATTGAGATCTGGGGAGTTTGGAAGTCAACACCTTGAACTCTTTGCATGTTCCTCAAATCATCATTGAACAACTTTCACAGTATGACTGGGATATTATCCTGCTGAAAGAGGCCAAAATCATTAGGGAATATAGCTGCTTACATGTGCCACCTAGCTGTTTAGGTAGGTGGTATATGTCACCTCCACATGAATGCCAGGACTCAAGGATTCCCAGCAGAACATTCTCCAGAGCATCACACTGCTCACACCAGCTTGTCTTCTTCTCATAGAGCATCCCGCTGTCATCTCTTCACCAGGGAAATGGTGGACTCTGCCATCCATTGATCGAGTTCTGAAGCTCAGGTGCCCACTTATGTAGTGGAGAGGGGTCAGCCTAGGCTCTCTGACAGGTCTGTGGCTACACAGGCATAATGCACTCTGTGTTATGGCTGATCGGTGTATGTATACAGGAATGATACGAGAAACCTTGTTCATCCAATCAATTACAATGGGTCAAGGACAGGACTTAGTCAAATGGCCATATTTTGGCTTTGGACAACTTCTGAGCTGTACAGAGCTGTCATACAGAATCCAAGTTCCCGGGCCATTACTGTTCCTCTGTAAGGGAGAGTTCATATCTCCGTTTCATTTTCCATTCTTCTGATCCGTCAGAAGAAAAAAATAAAATAAAAGATCCTAAAAAAAAACAAAAAAACGATCCTGTGCATCAGTTAGGCTACTTTCAAACCAGCATTTTAGTTTTCGGGTATTGAGATCCGTCATAGAAACACCATTCAATGGGTCCATGAAAAAACACGGTGTCACGGCGGACGTGCACTCAGACTAACAGTTAAACCACCAACCAGGCTCTAGGCGAGAGGCAGGGGAAGGGTCACCTCCTAACTTATCCCTGACCTCTCTCCCTGCACTGCTCAGCCCACATGCATACCTTTGTGGTTGGTATGAAGTGTCCCCGTACCTGGACTGAAACACCCTAAATTCCCTGAGATGGTGAAGAGGGGAAATAGGAGCAGCCTGCTCGCACAGAACCTGGATGGGGAAGATGACACCAAACAATCAAACAAGAAACCACACTTATCTCTCTGCGCTGGAACAGACAACCTTCCTCTCCAGCTTCCAAGACCAAAGTGAATAATATAATCCGCTCAGAGCATTGGGGTGGAGTGCTATTTAAACTCATAACCCCACCCAGTGCACCTGATGGGAGGCGGATCCAGCACGGCTCCAAAACAAAACACTAAACTCGTGCTGCTATCCTGGCCGAACTCCGCATACCGTCAGGACGAGGCATGACACACGGATGCACACAAGATTGTCATCCGTGTCCGTAGGCTACTTTCACACCGTCTGCATAAAAGCTTTTTAGATCTGAGTTTTCACCTCGTACCATTCCCATGGTGATGGGGATGCCACAGAGGCGTTCCCATGGTGATGGGGACGCTTCAAGTTAGAATATACTACGAAATGTGTACATGACTGCCCCCTGCTGCCTGGCAGCACCCGATCTCTTACAGGGGGCTGTGATCCGCACAATTAACCCCTCAGGTGCCGTACCTGAGGGGTTAATTGTGCGTATCATAGCCCCCTGTAAGATATCAAGTGCTGCCAGGCAGGAGGGGGCAGACCCCCTCCCTCCCCAGTTTTAAATTCATTGGTGGCCAGTGCTATAAGCAATGCGCCGCACAGACCTGTCACTTACCAGTAGGAGGAGCGCCCAGCCGGTCACAGACATCGCAGGTAAGTATAATGCTTCTATTGCTAAGTAACCATGGCAGCCAGGACTGCAGTAGCATCTTGGCTGCCATGGTACCCGATCGGAGCCCCAGCGATTAAACTGGGACTCGGAACTCTCCGCTGCCACCAATGATGGGGGAAGGTGATTTTAATTAGTGGGGGAGAGGGGAGGCCACACTGGCCACCAATGATGGGGGAAGGTCATTTTAATTAGGGGGGGAGAGGGGAGGCTGCACTGGCCACCAATGATGGGGGAAGGTGCGGCACCTGAGGGGTTAATTGTGCGGATCACAGCCCCCTGTAAGAGATCGGGTGCTGCCAGGCAGCAGGGGGCAGTTATTACACAGTTCTCAGTATATTCTAACTTGAAGCGTCCCCATCACTATGGGAACGCCTCTGTGTTAGAATATACTGTCGGATCTGAGTTTCACGATCTAACTCAAATCCGATGGTATATTCTAACATAGAGGCGTTCCCATGGTGATGGGGACGCTTCAAGTTAAAATATACCATCGGATTGGAGAAAACTCAGATCCGATGGTATAATAGGGACTTCTGACTTTACATTGAAAGTCAATGGGGGACAGATCCGTTTGCAATTGCACCATAATGTGTCAACGTCAAACGCATCCGTCCCCATTGACTTGCATTGTAAGTCAGGACGGATACGTTTGGCTCCGCACGGCCAGGCGGACACCAAAATGACTTTTTCCTTCATGTCCGTGGATCCTCCAAAAATCAAGGAAGACCCACGGAAGAAAAAATGGTCACGGATCACGGAACAAAGGAAATCCGTTTTGCGGACCGCAAAAAAAAACGTTGTGTGCATGAGGCCTTATGCACAGGATCCATTTTTTACAAGATCCTGTAAAAAAAAAAAAAAGCAGCCTGTAGCACATTTGGCATCTGTTTGAGATCCGTTTTTTCTTAAATGAAAAAAAAGTCCTGCATGAGCTACTTTTTTTCCGCCTAAAAAAACGGATCTCAGACAGAAATGGCTCAAACGGATGCCAAATGTGCTACAGGATCCATAGAAAATGAAAGGGAGAGTTCATATTAGGGATGAGCGAATGGATTTTGGATGAAACATCCGAACTCGATTCACATAAAACTTTGTTTCAATACTGTACGGAGCGAGCGCTCCATATTATTGGCTCCGATGAGCCGAAGCTATTACTTTGCGAAGTCTCGCAAGACTTTGTGTAATAACTTCATAAATAGATTTTTACTGTAAAAAAATCATTTCCCGAACTCGGGTTCGGTTCCAAGTGGTACCTCATCGCTAATGTGAACTCTCCCTAAGGGTACTTTCACACTAACGTTATACTTTTCCGGTATTGAAATCCGGTAAAGGGTCTCAATACCGGAAAAAAATGTCAGTTTTGTCCTAATGCATTCTGAATGGAAAGCAATCCGTTCAGTATGCATCAGGATGTCTTCCGTTCCATCCCTTGTAAGATTTTTCCGCCCACAATCTTGGAACACTACTGCACTTGCTGGATCCGGCAATAATTTCCATAGATATGTATTAATGCCGGATTCGGTACCAATTGTTCCGGAAATTGACGCGTTGCCAGATCCAGTTTTCTGTTCTGCGTATGCGCTGGAACATAGGAGGAGCTATTTTTGCTTTTGATCTTTGAAAAAAATTAAATACCGGATCCATTATTCCGGATGATACTGGATGAGATGAATCCGGTATTTCACCTAACAGATCTAATGTCTAACGGATCAGGAAAAACATATTTTCGTTTGCATACGGTTTGCCGTTGCCGGAACTGCCTGCCGGATCCAAACAACGCTAGTGTGAAAGTACCCTTAGCCACGCATTTCATATAGTGATAAGGAGGTTTTTTTTTTCAAATGCAGATTTAAAAAAGAGAAGTATACATTTTTTCATTCTATTTTTTCTTTAAAACATATGCAACAAAATCAAATACTAAATTGTGAATGAGAAAAAAAAGTGAGTTTAGATGCAGAGAAAAAAAATGACAGTCTCATGATCATGTGTTACACGTGGATTTTACCCTTGGTACATTTTATAGCAGTCAGTGGGGGGTCTTGCAGAACCACCTCTGGGAAAATGAAGCAATAGACAGTGATCTCTAAAATCAATAACGTGTCCTTGTAGCACATGGATGTTTCCTGGAAACTACAAAGCAACATCTACTCTTTGAAGTTGCTCTTTTCTACTTACAAATAAACACCTATGTATAGATATACTGATACAGATCTGTACTGAAGTGTATTCAAGATCTGTAACATGGCTTCCCACCTTCCATGTGCGTTTATGATGGTGTCTTTAAATGTGGCAGAGGGAACTCTGGTGCACAGCAAAACATGGGTGTAGCTTTTACCCCTGGATCCCGTATATACAGGGAGTGCAGAATTATTAGGCAAGTTGTATTTTTGAGGATTAATTTTATTATTGAACAACAACCATGTTCTCAATGAACCCAAAAAACTCATTAATATCAAAGCTGAATATTTTTGGAAGTAGTTTTTAGTTTGTTTTTAGTTTTAGATATTTTAGGGGGATATCTGTGTGTGCAGGTGACTATTACTGTGCATAATTATTAGGCAACTTAACAAAAAACAAATATATACCCATTTCAATTATTTATTTTTACCAGTGAAACCAATATAACATCTCAACATTCACAAATATACATTTCTGACATTCAAAAACAAAACAAAAACAAATCAGTGACCAATATAGCCACCTTTATTTGCGAGGACACTCAAAAGCCTGCCATCCATGGATTCTGTCAGTGTTTTGATCTGTTCACCATCAACATTGCGTGCAGCAGCAACCACAGCCTCCCAGACACTGTTCAGAGAGGTGTACTGTTTTCCCTCCTTGTAAATCTCACATTTGATGATGGACCACAGGTTCTCAATGGGGTTCAGATCAGGTGAACAAGGAGGCCATGTCATTAGATTTTCTTCTTTTATACCCTTTCTTGCCAGCCACGCTGTGGAGTACTTGGACGCGTGTGATGGAGCATTGTCCTGCATGAAAATCATGTTTTTCTTGAAGGATGCAGACTTCTTCCTGTACCACTGCTTGAAGAAGGTGTCTTCCAGAAACTGGCAGTAGGACTGGGAGTTGAGCTTGACTCCATCCTCAACCCGAAAAGGCCCCACATCTTTGATGATACCAGCCCAAACCAGTACTCCACCTCCACCTTGCTGGCGTCTGAGTCGGACTGGAGCTCTCTGCCCTTTACCAATCCAGCCACGGGCCCATCCATCTGGCCCATCAAGACTCACTCTCATTTCATCAGTCCATAAAACCTTAGAAAAATCAGTCTTGAGATATTTCTTGGCCCAGTCTTGACGTTTCAGCTTGTGTGTCTTGTTCAGTGGTGGTCGTCTTTCAGCCTTTCTTACCTTGGCCATGTCTCTGAGTATTGCACACCTTGTGCTTTTGGGCACTCCAGTGATGTTGCAGCTCTGAAATATGGCCAAACTGGTGGCATCTTGGCATCTTGGCAGCTGCACGCTTGACTTTTCTCAGTTCATGGGCAGTTATTTTGCGCCTTGGTTTTTCCACACGCTTCTTGCGACCCTGTTGACTATTTTGAATGAAACGCTTGATTGTTCGATGATCACGCTTCAGAAGTATTGCAATTTTAAGAGTGCTGCATCCCTCTGCAAGATATCTCACTATTTTTGACTTTTCTGAGCCTGTCAAGTCCTTCTTTTGACCCATTTTGCCAAAGGAAAGGAAGTTGCCTAATAATTATGCACACCTGATATAGGGTGTTGATGTCATTAGACCACACCCCTTCTTATTACAGAGATGCACATCACCTAATATGCTTAATTGGTAGTAGGCTTTCGAGCAGATACAGCTTGGAGTAAGACAACATGCATAAAGAGGATGATGTGGTCAAAATACTCATTTGCCTAATAATTATGCACGCAGTGTAGATACACCAATGAGCATAAATACCAAGGTAATAGGCATAGTAGCTGCTATGGGGCTCAACAACAGTGTGACATCGCTCGGTGCCTTATCCATGTACTTCATCACATCACTATGCATCACTATATAATTTTTTTCTCTACTGTGGCATCACTATATTAATTATCCCTGTTCTGTGACATCACTGTGTTTATTATCCCTGTACTGTGACATCACTGTGTTTATTATCCCTGTACTGTGACATCACTGTGTTTATTATCCCTGTACTGTGACATCACTGTTAATTATCCCTGTATTGTGACATCACTGTGTTTATTATCCCTGTACTGTGACATCACTGTGTTTATTATCCCTGTACTGTGACATCACTGTGTTTATTATCCCTGTACTGTGACATCACTGTGTTTATTATCCCTGTACTGTAACATCACTGTTAATTATCCCTGTATTGTGACATCACTGTGTTTATTATCCCTGTACTGTGACATCACTGTATTTATTATCTCTGTACTGTGACATCACTGTGTTTATTATCCCTGTACTGTGACATCACTGTGTGTATTATGCCTGTACTGTGACATCACTGTGTGTATTATCCCTGTACTGTGACATCACTGTGTGTATTATCCCTGTACTGTGACATCACTATATTTATTATCCCTGTACTGTGACATCACTATGTTTATTATCCCAGTACTGTGACATCACTATATTTATTATCCCTGTACTGTGACATCACTATGTTTATTATCCCAGTACTGTGACATCACTGTGTGTATTATCCCTGTACTGTGACATCACTGTGTTTATTATCCCAGTACTGTGACATCACTGTGTGTATTATCCCTGTACTGTGACATCACTGTGTGTATTATGCCTGTACTGTGACATCACTGTATTTGTTATCCCAGTACTGTGACATCCCTGTGTGTATTATCCCAGTACTGTGACATCACTGTGTGTATTATCCCTGTACTGTGACATCACTGTGTGTATTATCCCGGTACTGTGACATCACTGTGTTTATTATCCCTGTAATGCGACATCTTTGTGTTTATTATCCCTGTACTGTGACATCACTGTGTTTATTATCCCAGTACTGTGACATCACTGTGTTTATTATCCCTGTACTGTGACATCACTATGTTTATTATCCCTGTACTGTGACATCACTGTGTTTATTATCCCTGTACTGTGACATCACTGTGTGTATTATCCCTGTACTGTGACAAAACTGTATTTGTTATCCCAGTACTGTGACATCACTGTGTGTATTATCCCTGTACTGTGACATCACTGTGTTTATTATCCCGGTACTGTGACATCACTCTGTTTAATATCCCTGTACTGTGACATCTTTGTGTGTGTTATCCCTGTACTGTGACATCACTGTGTTTTTTTTTTAACACTTTATTAGTCATCCAACAATACACGTTATATAAAAATATCATAATTAACATTTATCACTATATTTTTCTTTAATCCCTCCACCCCCCCCCTGCGATGCGTCTTCATTCACCACCACTCCGCGGTTCAAGGACCGAGGAGTATGGTGACGAGTGAGGATCGGAAGTTCTATGAATTCAAGTCTCCCCAAATTCCAATCAATTTTTTCACCGTATTTCTCTGCTTATACAAAATATATTCATATCTCTTAGTAATGTTCACCAGATTTAACCATGTATTCATAGTGGGACTCTTTAGCGAAAACCAAGAGCGTGCTATCAAAAGACGTGCCAAAAACATTATCTTGAATAAAAGATTATTTTTTATGTTGCTCACAGCTCACCTTGGCCAGCTCACCCAGTACCCAACATTCAGCGGAAAAAGGGTCTATGTAGAATATTAAACTGAACCACCACGTGATTAAAATTATGTGAGACTAATTTTAAATTCAGAGTTACCTTCTCCTGGTCATCCAAATAAATCATTGGACACTCATTTTTCCAAGTCCTCTGACCAGGAGAGGAAACACCTCCAAATCGAGTTATTAATAAATTTTTATAAAGGTAGGAAATCTTCATCTTCTGGCCCAAATTCCCTATCCACTCATTAAATTGTGTTGAAGTGTATATTTGAAGCCTATTTTTTTACTGTCTACTCAAAAGTGCCGATCTTAACTGTAAATACCGAAACCATAATCATTTCTGTGCTTTTTCTCTCTGTGATAATTCTACAAATGAAATAATATCTCCATTACTTACTACCTGTGCTATCTTTCCATTCACGGAGAAAACAAAACTGTGCAGCTAAGAAATATCCCTTAAAGCAGGGGAGGTTAACTCCTCCACTCTCCAGGGACTTATGCCAATGCTCTAACTTAAAGAGGACCTTTCACTAGAATAGAAAATCTAAACTAAGTATACAGACATGGAGAGCGGCGCCCAGGGATCTCCCTGCACTTACTGTTATACCTGGGCGCCGCTCCGTTCTCCCGGTATAGCCTCCGGTATCTTCATATGTTCGGCTCCACCCAGTTGAGCCTGCCGGCGTCTCCTTCTTCCATGCTGTAGCGCTGGCCAATCGCAGCGCTCAGCTCATAGCCTGAGAGAAAAAAAAAACCTCTCAGGCTATGAGCTGAGCACTGCGATTGGCCAGCGCTACAGCATGGGACAAGGAGACGCCGGCAGGTTCCCCTGGGTGGAGCCGAACTATGAAGATACCGGAGGCTATACCGGGAGAACGGAGCGGCGCCCAGGGATAATAGTAAGTGCAGGGAGATCCCTGGGCGCCGCTCTCCATGTCTGTATACTTAGTTTAGATTTTCTATTCTAGTGAAAGGTCCTCTTTAAGTCTTACCCGTTTCCTCCCATAGAGTAGATCATTATTAATTCTTTCAATTGCCTTAAAATACCTATCCGGGATCCAAACTGGAGAATTCCTAAAGAGATAGAGTAACTGAGAGAGAATCACCATCTTAACTAAAGATATTCTATCCGCCTTTGATAAAGGTAATCAAAGCCAAGTTGTCATTTTTAGCCTTAACTTATTTATCAATGGCATCAAGTTAAGCGGAATGAAATCTTCCACCCTAGGGGAGACTGTAATGCCGAGATACTCAAAAGAGTCTGCAATTTTCAGAGTATTCAGAAGACTATCCTTGGGAAATGCTAATTTATCTAAGGGCATCGTTGTAGTATCTAGTGGCATAATCGTAGTTTTATCCCAATTCACATCCAGACCTGAGGCTTCTCCAAAAGAGTTTATCATTTGCATAATAGTTAAGAGAGTAGGTTTTGTCTGTTGGACATAAAATAAAATATCATCAGCATATAGAGAAATGCGATCTTCCGTTCCCAGTACCCCAAACCCTAGTATCCTAGGATCTTGTCGAACCCTGGCAGCCAAAGGTTCTAAATAGATATCAAATAGAAGAGGAGAGAGTAGACATCCCTGACGAGTGCCCCTCGTCATAGGAAAACTTCTTGTAAAACACCCATTTATATTTAGTCTTGCAGTAGGGGATCTATAAAGAAGTTTAACCATGTTAATAAACCTAGGGCCAAAGCCCATCCTCTGAAGCACTCTCCATAGAAACCCCCACTCAACTCTATCAAAAGCCTTAGATGCATCTATAGACAAGATAGATCGTGAAGGCCCCCCAGAAGTCTGTATATTAGCAAAAAGACGATGTAGATTATAATGAATCCCCTTATTAGGAATAAAACCATTTTGATCTGGATGTACAATTGATGTCATAATGCTAGATAGCCTCATAGCTAAGATTTTAGAATATAGTTTAACATCTGTGTTAAGGAAAGAAATCGGTCTATAAGATCCCAGCTCACTAGGGTCCTTAACTTTCTTTAATATTACTATTATTGCGGCCTCTGTCATTGTTTCTGGGAGGACTCCCTCTTTTATTGAATCAGAGAGTGTTCTCCCCAAGTGGGGAAAAACAATCTCCCCGTATTTATGATAGAACTCGTACGGGAGTCCATCCAATCCGGGGGCAGAGTTACCTGAACAGGCCTTCACTGCATCTTCTATCTCCTGGGGAGATAAATCCATCTCCAAACGTTCCTTTTGCCCATCTGTAAGAACTGGAAGGGAAATAGAGTCCAAGTACGAGTCCATCGCTGCCTCTGAGAGGACACTCTCTGATTCATACAATTCACTAAAATATTTTATAAATACTTCTAATATTCCCTCTTGGTCTTCCACAGTAGTGCCATCAGGCAATGCAACTCAGCGTCCGGGAGGCACACACAGGTCAGTAGGGGTCAATGGAAGTTTAAATCTGGGGGGAGCGCCCAGAACACATCGCTTTCACCCCCTCCAAGACGAGCAAACAAACTTCGATCGGAGTCCGCAATACAGATCAGCGTCCAGGAGGCATACAGAGATCAGTAGGGGTCAGTGGAAGTTTTCAGAACCGCAAACCGAAGAGACGCTAAGGACATGTTCCGGCCGGCATTAGGGGGAGGGGAGAGCGCAACGCTGCACCGTCACGTCATCACGTCCTCTCTCCACCGCATCACTGTGTTTATTATGCCTGTATTGCAACATCACTGTATGCAGTACCCCCGCCCATTAGGGAGATCTGCATAATCGTAAAACTTTCCATGTTCTGAACTTGCTGTTGAAGGTGATCGTGATGAAGCTCCATTCTAAGTTTAGCTGTCGGACCCTATAGTTACTTGTTATGCCCGTGGCTACACCCCAGGTTCTGTACCAGGCTTTCTTGACCTTCACAAGCAAATTAAAATGAGTGATTTTGGTGACAGATTTGACATCTAGCGAAGAAAACCTCATACATTACGTCCTTGGTAACATAAGACATTTTCACTTCTAAGAAACGAAAAGACAGAATAGTCTGCCCTACATTGCTGGATATCATTTTTTATAAGTTTGCTCCCTCCTTAAACTTGGAACATTTCTTATTGCGTTCTGACCTGCATCACATTTTACGAAAGAAACAGTATAAGAGGCAAAAAAAAAAACAATAAAAAACAAAAAACGTATGTTATGAAACAGGAATGACATGAGCTATCCGTCTTCAGGCTCAGGCACTGGCTGCTCTGGAAGGAAACCTGTTCGATATTAGATGGCCTTTCACTTGTACAAATGATGCCACAGCAAGTTTTTTACCAAGTTATAAAAATTGCAGCAGTACAATAAATTGTAAGACAAAACAGGAGAGAAATTCAATTTAAAAAGAAACTTGTAACTTTTCACTTAAGGAGCTCTTACTTGTAGGACCAGGCAGAAGGAATGGGCGCTACGTCAAACATCAATACCGTATGCTGCTCCTACAAGATTGCCCTCCAAATCAAAACTATATTTTATAAACCCAAGGGAAATTTAGTACAAGTGTAGCAAATTTTCCTTTCATCTTGCTGATAGCGCATTTTTCTGAAGCTAAAAAATATATAAAAAATTGTAAAGATTATTTATACAGTAGAACATATATTATTTTTGCTTTGACGGGGAAGCAATTTTGATAGCAGGACGTGCTTTTGTATTCAAACACGTGCGAGGGGGACAGATGCCGAGCTGAGCTGATCGATGAGAAACGTCCATATTCCAGTGGTTTTATAGCTGTGGGAATTTATGCCTCCAGCACACATGGAGGCCCGGAATGTGAATATATTGGAAGGCAACCTGCTGTGTGAAAACACAATTTGCAATTTAAAAGAAATATATACCCTACTTATAAATATATTTTACCTCTAAATGTACAGTTACATTTTGGGAGGGGGAAGTAATGTGCGCAAAGAGGTTGTCTCTGCTGTATATTTGTCTTTAAATAGGACAAATAATATGACTTGCTTGTCTGTTTGTGTCGCAGTCAGCTTTCGGACAAGAAAAAAAAAAGTGTCACAATGGGATGAAAGGGAATGGAAGAAAAATGTAAGTGTCTCTACAGAAATGATGGCTTACCATCGCATTAATGTGTATGCCCCATAAGGCCTTCTCCACCACTGCTGGTGCATGCAACTACACAACATCACCCTGGTAGAAGAGGATGTAAACCTCTCTGCCAAGGTTTTTTGCACAAAAGAGCAGAATAATCTTTCGACCAGTTCATCATGGTCCTGGAAGAGAAGGGATGTCCAGTGCCATTGTATACCAGCCATGAAGATGAGGTCTACCAGTGGTAGATCTCTCCACTTCACAGCCCCATAACATTTCCAGAAGCAGAATTTGTGCTCCCACGCGCATCAGCGATGAACATGGCATCTGAGGGGTTCAATGAAGGGGGGGGGGGGGGGGGCGGCTCAAACGTTGCACCTGCTACATACAAAGGAATGCACCTCATGACAAAGTAATTTGTGACAAATCAAATTTCTTTGTGAAATTCGGCGAAGCAGCCAAATCTAATTTTTCATAACTTCGCTCATCTGTAATTGCACCTGAAGTTTATGTCTAGAATCCACCAGTGGGGCGGTTGTCTAGCCAATGTAAACCTGTAAACATTAGGTAGGCCTACAGTCAACATCTATAATATCTAGATCTATAGAGCCATTTTATTTACTGTAGACTATGAGTTTAGTAGAGTCTTCCTGCATGAGAATATTGTTAGGATACGCAGATGAAACAAAAGGATAGTCTTGAGATTGTCTTCTGTTAGACCTTAGGGCCCTGTTCTATTAGGGGTTCATTATTGTGTCAGAGCTTGGGCGCACCAGAAGACTTTCAGGTCCTCTGGCGGACCAGTCCAACCCTAAGAGACACTGCTGTAGAGAAGCTGGTCTTTTTCATAGGAAAAGTTAGTAGAGGCAAGTCATGAATGAATCGGAGAAGATTTTATCCACAAAATCTTATCTCAAGTAAAATAACCTATGGTGTGGATTTTAAATCTGCAGCATGTCAATTTATGCTTTGCTTTTCCACCACATATTTCCCCCTTGCATCAAACTCGGTATAAAATATGTGGCAAATACACAGAAAAATCTGTGACAAATCTGCATGTAACACGTGAATTCATTGCTGCTGCAAAATCGTGGCATACATTTTTGCTGCAGAATATCCAACCCATGTGGCTGTACCCTAAAAATTGCTTCCTACTGAGTATTAGGCTGCATATAAGGAACTGAGCTCATGAATTTCATAGCTCATAAATATCGCTGGAATCTTGGAATGAAATACACTATTCACAAAAAGTTAGGGATACTTGGCTTGCGGGTGAAATTTCAGGATTAACCTAAAATGCACTCTAACCTTTGCAGGTGAACTTAATGTGACCTTCTCTAAACTTTTAAGTGCACATGTCCAACTGTTCAATGTTTCAGTACTTTTTGCACAACTTGCTGTTCTCTAACAAGGAGTTTAACAGCAAAATTCACAACAGGTGTTTGATCCATGAATCGCCCTAATAAATTTCCTGGTTCAATTAGAATGGGATATTAAACAGTCCTCCTCATCATGCTGTTTACATTTTGACATCATGAGATCAAGACAGCATCTAACAATTGATCAACAGCACCTCACCATTGCGAGGCTTCAAGCAGGATGTTCTCAGGGGGAAGTGGCCAAAGAGCTTAGAGAGTGTCACAAAGTGTCATCAGCAGGTTGTATCAGAGATGTAAAGAGACTGGAAGAGTCACAGAAAGGCATAGAAGTGGACGTCCTTTGGCCATATCCCACACTGATGACCACTTCTTTGTAAACAATGCCCTGTGGAACCAGATGATGAATGCCACACAAATCAAGGTACATTTAAGGGAGGTGAAAGTCACCTAAGTGTCATGTCAGACCATTCGAAACTGTTCAGTAGAGTCTAGACGACCTGCAAGGGCACCTGACCACACCACCAGGCACAGGCGTCATCATCTTGCATGGGCCAGGGAGCATCTACGCTGGAAGAGGTACCTCAAATGGAGTGGCCTGCACTTTTTCCAGACCTGAATCCCATTGAAAACCTATGGGATCAGCTGAGTCACCGTATCGAGGCTCGTAACTCTGTACCCCAGAAACTCAATGACCTGAGGGCCGTCCTTCAAGAAGAGTGGGATGCCATGCCTCAGCAGACAATAAGTCGACCTGTGAACGGCATGAGACGTCGTTGTCAGGCTGTAATTGATGCTCAAAGCCACATGGCAAGTTATTGAGACACTGACATTTTTGTGGGAATATACCCAGCAGTGGTGTTTTTCTTTGTTTCAATAAATTGTTTGAGATGAGGAAATCACCATTGTTGGTTCTACTTAAATGCTGACTTTCATGGTATTAATCTTCACTGGAGCGGTAACTTTTTACCTTTTCCATACATTTTACTCAAATGCCAAATATCCCTAACTTTTTGTTAGTAGTGTAAGGTGCTGGTTTACTGGAGAGCAAGAGGCCTCTATGCAGCTGGGGCCAATTGCCATTTGCGTCCACTCCTGAGGAATAGGGATGTGGTGTTGTGAAGAGGCACTGAGATATTTTCTCTATAAGCTTCTGAAACTAGCACTATCCTTCACCATCAAAGTCATCAGAAAGCACGTGGCATATGCTGTACGCAGAAGCCTTCATCTCATTGACTACCAGTCAGACCAGCTGCTAAAAATTAAACACTCTAACCAAAAACATTTAAACTGTTCTCTTTCATGAATTTCAAGGGCTTTCATTTTTAATAATTTTTTTTTCTCCAGCTACAATCATATCTGCTTTAAGGGCACAAAGGATTAATGAAAGCAGACTCCAGCAATGTGACCTTTACTTTGCATTAAAAATGCTTACTTGAGCAGTCTTCTGTGGACCCTGAGAGCGGATTTCTGCTGAATACTAAAATCTGATACCATGTAATGTTTCACATGGATTTGTTCATAAAAACAGGGACATTGCTCTATAAATTCCCTTAGATTAAAAACAAATAAAAAATAAATAAAAATTCTCTCCTCTTCCCGGCAGACACTGGATGCTGAAGCTGATATGGCGTAACATGGTGGGTTCCATGTCCTAGATGAGAAATTAAACTCTGGTTATAGCAGCTGTGTCTCCGTGCTGACTGTCACACTGGCTAAAGATTAGCGTTCAGTTTTGCTGCAATGATCTCAAAGCTCTGTTTCTTAAATTTTCATTTTCCAAAAAACACATATTTATTCAGGAAAACACAGGCATGGGTTGATCTGCTATTTGTGCAATTCATTTCTCCAGTCCATCTGTAATAAAAAATGAAGGATCTTTGTAAATAGCCTTTAATAAAAAAATATCATCTACCTTTTTGTGCCCACAGGTCCTATACAGATCTATATCTTTCCATGGTAACCAACAACCCTGTGTGGTCTGATCCGGCAGTCATACTGCGTTCTATCTGTCCTCTATTTATTCCTTGCATGCATCTGCTGATCAGCAAGAAATACTGTAAAAATAGGAGGGACTATGACAGCAGGATCAGACTACACAGGGCTTGTTTGTTGTCTGTTACCACGGCGACCCAAAGCTTTGTTGAGAAGCTGTAGACACGGAGTTGTAGGACATTTTTAATGAAGGCTATTTGCAAAATTGCTTCCGATTTTGTTTTAAATGCATATAAACAATTAAATGGTTGTCTTGCTAAGTATTCTTGTCAAATTTAAAATGCTATAGAAGGTCCCACCACACCGGGATCTTGTACACCCCTCCCTAACAGATGAGATGCATGGCCCTCTAGTCCGTTTCCCCTGTTTGCACCCAATTCCTTGTCTTTGAAGTCAGAGGCGTTTTCTGATAAAGGACCAATCTGAACTGTTGTCCCTCCCTCCGGGGGCCTCATGAAAGTTCTTATCTATGCTAAAGCAGAGATGCTCAACCTGCAGACCTTCAGCTGTTGCAAAACTACAACTCCCAGCATGCCTAGACCGCCCCGAACTATTAGGGCATGCTGAGAGTTGTAGTTTTGCAACAGCTGGAGGGCCGCAGGTTGAGCATCCCTGTTCTAAAGAATTGACAGTCTGTATGTTGAGTGACATATACATATAATTCAATGATTTGACTATTTTGGATACAAAGTTGCAACGTGACAATATTCAGTGCCACATTATTCCATTGTGAAGCCCCTATAGTTTTTTTAGACTTTGTGGATCAGTATGATTTCCGTTAGGTGTAAGCTCTTATAGCTGTCTTGCCATGCAGCAGTAAAATCTGCTGAGACTCGGTTTATGTTCACGTTGGTGTCAATTTTGAGCCCTTGTTGGCAAAGTCCGCTCTTCCTCTGTATCAGTATGTTACTCGGTTTGGACATGGTTATTGTCCTTGATTTTCTATGAAATTGTGCATGTAAACATTTTCATATGTGCAAACGTAGCAGTAGGTAAAACATATTTTCATTAACTGAATTTTTGTGCCTTATTAAAGAGCGTCTGTCAGCAGTTTTGTACCTATGACACTGGCTGACCTGTTACATGTGCGCTTGGCAACTAAAGGCCTCTGTGTTGCTCCCATGTTCATATGTGCCCGCATTGCTGAGAAAAATGATGTTTTGATATATGCAAATGAGACTCTAGGAGCAACGGGGGAGTTGCCGTTACACCTGGAGGCTCAGCTCTCTCTGCAACTGCCTTGTCCTCGCACTTTGATTGACAGGACCAGGCATGATGATGTTTTCACTACCTCCCTTGTCAATATTTGCGGGGCACATATGAACATGGGACCAACACAGATATATAGTAGTATAAAGCAGTGATCTGCCACCTATAACCCTTCAGCTGTTACAAAACTACAAGTCTCATCATGCCCTGACGTCCTGCAGCTGTCAGAGCATATTAGGAGCTGTAGTTGCGAAACGGCTGGAGAAGCACAGGGTGAGAGATCACTGGTAAGAGAACACGCCAAATTAAAGCTCTCACTTCATGGCATTGTCTACGTTGATATTGCTCTAATCTTCGTAATGTTGTTTGAAGACTTGAAAAATTAGACAGTGAGTGAAGGAGAAGCCGAGAGCACGAGGACTGAATTATGAGGTTTGTTTCCAGCAGCGTATATCATACGGGGCATATTTATATTCTCGTCAGGTCGTGTCTTGGCACTTCATTGCTCTGCCTAATCTGACTAGTAATGGCCCTTAAATGGATGATTGAGCGGAGTTGTTACCAAGTGGAAACCAGTCAGTAAAATATCATTGCTGCAGATATTAACCTCCTCGCCATCATGTTTTTTAATATACTGGGGGGTACTTTTTATAAAACAGAATTTGTCCAGCTTTTTTAGGGGGAGTGATTCACCCCTATGTGCCTCTTTATGCTTTATTAATACACATTCATATAGAGGAAAATAATAGGTTTCTTAAGACAGAATGCTGAATAAAATGGCCATTGAGGGGTTAAAAATAATGAAAAAAACTATTAAATTATTTTGAACCCCTCAATGGCCATTTTATTTAGCATTCTGTTTTAAGAATGCTATTATTTTCCGTTATAATCATGTTATAATGGAAAATAATAAAATCACCCGAACACCGAACCCGAACTTCAGTGAAAAAGTCCAGGTTCAGGTCCGGGTACCCGAACTCGCGAGTTCAGTACGAACATGAACTTTACAGTTCGGGTTCGCAAAACCCTAGTTCTGACATTTAGGCCTCATGCACACGGCCGTTGTTTTGGTCCGCATCCGAGCTGCCGTTTTGGCGGCTTTGATGCGGACCCATTTACTTCAATGTGTCCGCATCCGTTGCTCCGTTCCGTGGCCCCGCTAAAAAAATATGACATGTCCTATTCTTGTCCGCGCTTTACGGACAAGAATAGGCATTTATATTAAAGGCTGTCCGAGCCGTTCTGCAAATTGCGGAACGCGCACAGACGCTATCCGTGTTTTTGTATTTTTAACCTCTTTATCTTATTTACATCTTTCAAGAGCAGCCAGTAGCATGATTTGTTATAGTCAATAGTATATTTTTAATGTTAGCAAAAATTTTTAGACTTGTTATTTTTGAGCCGTTAAAAAGGGTTGTCCAGGATTTTATAACTGATAACCTATCCTCTGGATAGGTCATCAGCATCTGATCGGTAGAAGTCTGACACCTGGGACCACTACCGAACAGCTGTTTGAGAAAGTACTGGCACTCCTATGAGCACTGTAGCCTTCTTTCGACTTACCGAGCACAACTCCATACAGTGTATAGCTGCTGTGCCTAGGCCATGTGACCGATGAACGTGTCGTCACTCTGCCTAGGAAAAGCTTTGAGAAGGCTGGAGCGCCGGTGCCTTCTCAAACAGCTGATCGGCAGGGGTACCAAGTATCGGACCCCCACCAATCAGATACTGATGAGCTATTCTGTGGATAGGTCATCAGTATTAAAATCTAGGAAAACCCCTTTAAATTTATGTATACTAATGCCAGAAGCCTGACTAATAAAACTGGGGAACTGGAATTAGTGATGTGTGAGGAGGACTATGACATAGTGGGAATAAGTGAGACATGGCTGGATGATAGCTATGACTGGGCAGTTAATGTACAGGGTTACAGTCTGTTTAGAAAGGATCACCAAAACCGGAGAGGGGGAGAAGTCTGCCTTAAGTCCTGTCTAAAGCCCAAAGTCTGAGAAGATATAAGTGAGGGACATGAACATGTGGAGTCACTGTGGGTAGAAATACATGGAGGCAAAAACAATAATAAGTCCACAGAAAATCTACTACTAAACGAGATAGACAAGGCGGAAACAGGTTCTTGGCAATAACCAAAGACAATTACCTTTCCCAACTGGTTCAGGACCCGACTAGAGGGATGGCCATACCGGACTTGGTATTAACCAATAGATCTGATAGAACAACAGATTGCAGGTCGGGGGACACATGGGAAATAATGACCATAAAGCAATAACCTTCCAATTGTCATTCAAAAGAGCGTTTCTACAGGGAGGAACAAAAATACCAAACTTCAAAAAAGCTAAATTTAGCCAACTAAGAGAGGCCATAGGCCAAACTTACTGGGACAAAGTCCTCAAAAATAAAAATACAGCCACAAAATAGGATATTTTTAAAAGCATCCTAAAATCTAATTGTGAGATATCTTATGACAATAAAAGGTTAAGGAACAAAAAGAAACCAATGTTGATAAATAGAACTGTAGAGAAAGCAATAAATGACAAAAATAAAGCATTTAAATCACTAAAACAGGAGGGTAGTGAGGAAGCACTGAAAAACTATAAGGAAAAAAATAGAATATGTAAAAAACAAATAAAAGCGGCCAAACTAGAGACCCAGAGATTGATTGCCAAAGAGAGCAAAACTAACCCTAAAATGTTCTTCAATTATATAAATGGGAAAAAGTATAAATCTGAAGGTGTCGGCCCTCTACAGAGTAATGAGGGGGGAGTTGCAGAGAACGATGAGGAGAAAGCCAAGCTATTAAATATTTTTTTCTCCACTGTATTCACTGAAGAAAATAAACTGTCAGATGAAATGCAGAATGTAAAAGGAAATTCCCCATTAAAAGTGCCCTGTCTGACCCAGGAAGAAGTACAGCGGCGTCTTAAAAAGATTAAAATAGACAAATCGCCAAGACCAGATGGCATACACCCCCGTATCCTAAGAAAATTAAGTAATGTCATAGCCAGACCCTTATTTCTTATATTTAAGGACTCTATACGTGTTCCACAGGATTGGCGCATAGCAAATGTGGTGCCAATATTCAAAAAGGGTCCAAAACCAGAGCCCGGAAACTATAGGCCGGTAAGATTAACATCCGTCGTGGGTAAACTGTTTGAAGGTTTTCTAAGAGATGCTATCTTGGAGCACCTCAATGAAAATAAGTAAATAACACCATATCAGCATGCCTTCATGAGGGGTCGGTCATGTCAAACTAATTTAATCAGTTTCTATGAGGAGGTAAGTTCTAGACTTGACCGCGGCGAATCAATGGATGTCGTATATCTGGACTTCTCCAAAGCATTTGATACTGTACCGCATGAAATGTTAGTATATAAAATGAGAATGCTCGGACTGGGAGAAAACGTCTGTAAGTGGGTAAGTAACTGGCTCAATGATAGAAAACAGAGGGTGGTTATTAACGGTACACACTCAGATTGGGTCACTGTCACTAGTGGAGTACCTCAGGGGTCAGTATTGGGCCCTATCCTCTTCAATATATTTATTAATGATCTTGTAGAAGGCTTGCACAGTAAAATATAATTTTTTGCAAATGACACTAAACTGTGTAAAGTAATTGACACGGAAGAGGACAGTATACTACTACAGGGAGTGCAGAATTATTAGGCAAGTTGTATTTTTGAGGATTAATTTTATTATTGAACAACAACCATGTTCTCAATGAACCCAAAAAACTCATTAATATCAAAGCTGAATATTTTTGGAAGTAGTTTTTAGTTTGTTTTTAGTTTTAGCTATTTTAGGGGGATATCTGTGTGTGCAGGTGACTATTACTGTGCATCATTAGTAGGCAACTTAACAAAAAACAAATATATACCCATTTCAATTATTTATTTTTACCAGTGAAACCAATATAACATCTCAACATTCACAAATATACATTTCTGACATTCAAAAACAAAACAAAAACAAATCAGTGACCAATATAGCCACCTTTCTTTGCAAGGACACTCAAAAGCCTGCCATCCATGGATTCTGTCAGTGTTTTGATCTGTTCACCATCAACATTGCGTGCAGCAGCAACCACAGCCTCCCAGACACTGTTCAGAGAGGTGTACTGTTTTCCCTCCTTGTAAATCTCACATTTGATGATGGACCACAGGTTCCCAATGGGGTTCAGATCAGGTAAACAAGGAGGCCATGTCATTAGATTTTCTTCTTTTATACCCTTTCTTGCCAGCCACGCTGTGGAGTACTTGGACGCGTGTGATGGAGCATTGTCCTGCATGAAAATCATGTTTTTCTTGAAGGATGCAGACTTCTTCCTGTACCACTGCTTGAAGAAGGTGTCTTCCAGAAACTGGCAGTAGGACTGGGAGTTGAGCTTGACTCCATCCTCAACCCGAAAAGGCCCCACAAGCTCATCTTTGATGATACCAGCCCAAACCAGTACTCCACCTCCACCTTGCTGGCGTCTGAGTCGGACTGGAGCTCTCTGCCCTTTACTAATCCAGCCACGGGCCCATCCATCTGGCCCATCAAGACTCACTCTCATTTCATCAGTCCATAAAACCTTAGAAAAATCAGTCTTGAGATATTTCTTGGCCCAGTCTTGACGTTTAAGCTTGTGTGTCTTGTTCAGTGGTAGTCGTCTTTCAGCCTTTCTTACCTTGGCCATGTCTCTGAGTATTGCACACCTTGTGCTTTTGGGCACTCCAGTTATGTTGCAGCTCTGAAATATGGCCAAACTGGTGGCAAGTGGCATCTTGGCAGCTGCACGCTTGACTTTTGTCAGTTCATGGGCAGTTATTTTGCGCCTTGGTTTTTCCACACGCTTCTTGCGACCCTGTTGACTATTTTGAATGAAACGCTTGATTGTTCGATGATCACGCTTCAGAAGCTTTGCAATTTTAAGAGTGCTGCATCCCTCTGCAAGATATCTCACTATTTTTGACTTTTCTGAGCCTGTCAAGTCCTTCTTTTGACCCATTTTGCCAAAGGAAAGGAAGTTGCCTAATAATTATGCACACCTGATATAGGGTGTTGATGTCAGTAGACCACACCCCTTCTCATTACAGAGATGCACATCACCAAATATGCTTAATTGGTAGTAGGCTTTCGAGCCTATACAGCTTGGAGTAAGACAACATGCATAAAGAGGATGATGTGGTCAAAATACTAATTTGCCTAATAATTCTGCACGCAGTGTACAGAGGGATCTGGATAGATTGCAGGCTTGGGCAGAGAAGTGGCAGATGAGGTTTAACACTGACAAATGTCAGGTTATGCACATGGGAAGGAATAATGCAAGTCACCCGTACATACTAAATGGTAAAACACTGGGTAACACTGACATGGAAAAGGACCTAGGAATTTTTATAAACAGCAAACTAAGCTGCAAAAACCAGTGTCAGGCAGCTGCTGCCAAGGCCAATAAGATAATGGGTTGTATCAAAAGGGACATAGATGCCAGTGATGAGAACATAGTCCTACCACTTTACAAACAACTAGTCAGACCACACATGGAGGACTGTGTACAGTTCTGGGCTCCTGATAACAAGTCAGACATAGCAGAGCTGGAGAGGGTTCAGAGGAGGGCAACTAAAGTAATAACTGGAATGGGGCAACTACAGTACCCTGAAAGATTATCAACATTAGAGTTATTCACTTTAGAAAAAAGACGACTGAGGGGAGATCTAATTACTATGTATAAATATATCAGGGGTCAGTACAGAGATCACTCCCATCATCTATTTATCCCCAGGACTGTGACAAGGGGACATCCTCTGCGTCTGGAGGAAAGAAGGTTTGTACACAAACATAGAAGAGGATTCTTTACGGTAAGAGCAGTGAGACTATGGAACTCTCTGCCTGAGGAGGTGGTGATGGTGAGTTCACTAAAAGAGTTCAGGAGGGGCCTGGATGTATTTCTGAAGTGTAGTGATATTATAGGCTATAGCTACTAGAGGGGGGTCGTTGATCCAGGGAGTTATTCTGATTGCCTGATTGGAGTTGGGAAGGAATTTTTGGCTTCTACCTCTCTGTGTTGGGATCTGAGGCCTGGTGCCAGGTTGGAGGGCTGAGACCCATGAGCCGAGGAAACAGGCCCCCTAAAGCCTGCCGTAGACTGCTGGAGGCAGAACTGACATCAAGGTGACTTGTCTTATATGAACTTTCCAATTTGTGTGAAGTAAACACTAAGACTGCAAAATAACGCATTGTTTTGTGCATTTGCCTCAAGTGTGAATTAACACTGACGTTTTTGCATTAAGAACTTGTCTTTTGCGTCTGTACTGCGTCCACTTACCATAACTACCAGAGCGAAACCCCACAGGACACTATACAGGAATTATTACTGGGAGCACAATGTAGGGTTTTATTATTACTTGGGGGTATTTTAGCAGACATTATTATTACTATGGACATTTTGCCAGCCATTATTACAGGGGGTCAATTTGGCGGACATTATTATTACTGGGGGCATTCTAGGGGGCATTATAATTGCTGAAGGCACTGTAGGGACAGTATTTCTACTGGAGTCATTATTTTGTCAGCAGAATAGTATTTGAGGGCATTGGGGAACAGAGTGGGCACAAAATAAGGGGTGGCCGCAGGATGACATTGTCAGGACACCAGGATGGGGACTTTGTATTGAAAACGTGGGGAGGTTGATGGAAAAATTGAGAAATCTAACATGTCTTTGTTACAAACTCTGCAGAGACGAGATGCAGCTGAAAGAATTTGTTATGGCGGTCTGGGTCAAACAGAGGAGATGAGGAATGAGAACGTCTACATCGCAGGAGATGTGAGTGGATGTAAGAGGTATGTATATGTTTATGTGTGGTTTGGGGGGCGCAGACACATTCTTCGCACAGGGGCGCTCTACTGTCAGTGTCTGCCTCTGTGCCTCTGCCTTGGGTTGCACATCCCAGGGTGATACAGGAGCCTAAGGTCATCATCATAGCAAACTGCTGATGTTGATTTCATGGAGAACTCTAGACATTCAGCCCGCGATGCTACTCTAGTTTTTGTTACTGTGCGGCAGAAAGTGAAGTCAGAAAAAACCCAAATGAAACGCTTTGCACAGCGAGCTGATTTCCCCGAGGATCAGATACATCAAGTAAGAAACTGCATCAGTTTAATGGAACCTTTTCAAAGGATGAAATAGTTCACTGGTAATCAAAGATATTTTTTTTCTCTTTAAAGACAGTTGTAATTATATTCTTGTTTTATTTAGTACAGTCACTTTAATGCACTGGGCTACAAAGGGAATTGAACTGAAAAATTGGGAGGGGGGTGTCATAGTATTAGATTGCGGCAGACACAGCATGATGGAAGAAAAACTTACAAACACATTGCTGCAAAGTTTCTTCTGTGGGAAAGGCAATTATCATTGTCATTTTATAATGGGATTTTTGTTACTGTGGTCTGGAGGGATTGATACATTGACAAACTAGTGTATTGGAAACATATAGGCCCCTTTCACACGGGCGAGTTTTCCGCGCGGGTGCAATGCGTGAAGTGAACGCATTGCACCCACACTGAATCCGGACCCATTCATTTCTATGGGGCTGTGCGCATGAGCGGTGATTTTCACGCGTCACTTGTGCGTTGCGTGAAAATTGCAGCATTCTCTATTATGTGCGTTTTTCACGCAACGCAGGCCCCATAGAAGTGAATGGGGCTGCGTGAAAATCGCAAGCATTCGCAAGCAAGTGTGGATGCGGTGTGATTTTCACGCACGGTTGCTAGGAGACGATCAGGATGGAGACCCAATTATTATTATTTTCCCTTATAACATGGTTATAAGGGAAAATAATAGCATTCTGAATACAGAATGCATAGTACAATAGGGCTGGAAGGGTTAAAAAAAATAAAAAATAATTTAACTCACCTTAATCCACTTGATTGCGCAGCCCGGCATCTCATCTGTCTTCATCTTTGCTGTGCACAGGAAAAGGACCTGTGATGAGGTCACTGCGCTCAACACATGGTCCGTCACATGATCCATCACCATGGTAAAAGATTATGTGATGGACCATGTGATGAACGCAGTGACGTCATCAAAGGTCCTATTCCTCAAAGAAGAAGACAGAAGAGACGCCGGCTGCGCGATCAAGTGGATTAAGGTGAGTTAAATTATTATTTTATTTTTTTTAACCCCTCCAGCCCTATCGTACTATGCATTCTGTATTCAGAATGCTATTATTTTCCCTTATAACCATGTTATAAGGGGAAATAATACAATCTACACAACCTTGAACCCAAACCTGAACTTCAGTGAAGAAGTTCGGGTCTGGGTACCACATTCAGTTTTTTATCACGCGCGTGCAAAACACATTGCACCCGCGCGATAAAAACTGAACAACGGAACACAATCGCAGTCAAAACTGACTGCAATTGGGTACCTACTCGCGCGGGTTTGCCGCAACGCATCCGGACCTTATCCGGACACGCTCGTGTGAAAGAGGCCATAGGAGTCTAGGGGTTGATGTGGAGTGGATTCTAAAAAATGCAAATGCATAAAGAGCAACATGAATATCCCCATCCACAAATTCAGCATAAACATCCCAACAATTGTCCTTAGATTCCACCAGCAGATAAACATCAACTTTCCACATCCATCCACAAGCCGGTATAAAACAATCCAGAGCCTGCTGTCAGGACGACAGAGAAGCCGCAGGAAATGGTTATTTCTTGTGTTTCTTCATCACTCACAGGAGCAATTTCATGTTTTGATCAGAGGCAGCGCAACGCGACCGATCAGACGATTGCTGCCTGTGAGGTCTATGAATATTCTCACTATAGGGCAGTCTTTAGCTTCTAGGAGGATGGTCCAGATACAGCAAAAAACTGCAACGTCAAAAATAAATACACCGACCGACGTTTTAGACGCTGGTCTTAATAAAACCCTAAGCTGGCGGTGGATCTGCCAGAGTTATAAAGAGGCGCCGGCCACGCCACAACTTTGGCGCATTCAGCGCCAGTCTAAATGCAAGACAACGTCTTAACTGTCTTACATTTAGACCTTTTTCTACGCCTAAAACAGGCATAGAAAATAGTAAATGAGACAGGCCTATAGGCCCGTCACCTTCCCCGCCCGTGCCACGACCACTTTCTTAGACCTGACGTGAGCGGAGAAAAGTTGCAGATAGCGGCACAACTAACCCCCGCACCGCCATCTGCGCCTGAAATACACCTAATTTAGGGAAAATTCAGATTAGTAAATGACCCCCAAAGTCTGAATATTGACCAGATATCTATTAGGATCTTTTATGTTACATAAAAAATTGAAAAATAGCTATTCAAAAATTTGTTTAAAAAACACATACCTCCAACCCAAACTCTGACCATAAAATGCCCATTCGCAAAATATACAAATTTATCAATTGAGTTTCATGGATAAAAAAAACTGCCAACTTTTTTCATTAAGCATTTTGTGCAAAAATATGTGACTTTTTATTTGCAATTTCTTGCCACTTGTAACCCCTTGGCACCACAAGCATTTTTTTTTTCTGATTTCCCTATGAGGGGACAAGTAGTATTTTGTAAGGACATCATTTAATTTACCATATCATGTACTGGCAAATGGGAAAAAGTTATTTGTAGAGTAAAATAAAAAACAAGCAAACATTTGTGCCATGGGTTTGTTTTTACAGCATTCAGGATGAGCTGAAAGGGATACTGTATGTTATCTTTATTCTGTGCTTTAGTACGATTACATCAATACTAAATTCACATTGCTTTTCTTATGATTTACTAATTTTATTTTTTACTGGTACTATTTTGGGGTACATCACTTTTTTAGTCAATATTTTTGGGGGACATTTTAAATTTTTTCTGTTATAGAATAAATACTTTAATATTTTATTAGTTCAGGCGTAAATCTTGTTTCAGTCTTAGAAACTATGGGAGTCATTTATTAAACAGAAGTATGACTAAAGTAGGCGTATTTAAGGCGCACATTGAGGCGCAAAGGTTAGTTGCGCCACAATATGCAACTTTTCCCCGCTCACGGCAGGTCTAAAAAAGTTGGCGTGGCATGGGCGGGGAAGGGGGCAGGCCGGCCGGACCGTCTCATTCATCATTTTCTACACCTGTTTTAGTCGTAGAAAATGGTCTAAATGTAAGACAGCGAGGAAGCTGACTTACATTTAGACTGGCGCTGGATACGCCAAAGTTATGTAGAGGCCGGAGCCTCTTCATAACTTTGGCGGGTCCTCCGCCAGGTATAAGACTTATATCTAAAACGCCGGTCTTAATAAACGTGCCCCATGTTACTATGTCCCCCACTTTCTAAAATTGCTAATATTTTTGTGCTACCTGCTGTTTGTTCTCTTTATTATTTTGCTGTCTACTTTGCTGAGGTGGTTGCACATGGTGAGTTCCATCCTCCAGCTTCCACCAGCCAGATCTACTGTTAGCGGTGACATGGCGATAGCTGCAGCAGAAAGGACACTCCCCTTGAGCTGTGATAGCGGGAGAGCTGTGGCAGAAAGGACACACACCCTGAGCTGTGATAGGGAGAGAGCTGCAGCAGAATAGACCCTCCCTCCCCCGAGCTGTGATAGAGACACACCCCCTGGGAAAGGACACGTCCCCTGAGCTGCCAGCTTGAAATAAATCTAGCAGAGCAACTGGAACAATGTATGAGGAGATCTCTGGATCCATGTTAGGTACAGGGCTGGTTCTAGCTTTGTTAGAAGTAGATTGATATGTACCATATGATGTCTGATTTAAATTTTTATATTACTCAGAGGATAACCCCTTTAATGATTATTGAGCTTTCAGAGCTGGAATCTTCTGCATTACTTGGAATGTTGGAATATATATTTGGAATATCGCTCAGCTAAAAAAATGAGGGGTATGTCTGGCATCAAACCTGCTGCTTTGAGGATTGTGAATATAGGCTTGTACAGTATAGATTGCCTAATTTGCCCCCCCACAATCAGAACATGACAAGCCCTTTTTATTACATATGCAGACCCATAATGCAGTGCAGGTGCCTGTGAGATTAGAAGATAGGGGAGGGGGGATGTGAATGTGCAGCTCGCTTCCGTCGCCTTTATACAGAAACACATGTTCTGACTGCTCCGTCTTTGCTTTTACCATTCTGACAGAGCCTGTCACCACACAATCAGCAGCCGAGACGCAGACACTGGAATGTGATATAATTATCTTTTATCATTTTAAATACTCTTCGTCTAGAAGCAAAATGCTGAGGGATTTCACAGGAACGCTATTGTAAGAATATTTCGTTGAAAATTCAAAGTGAAGTGCGATGCTATCGGCACCGTTCATTATGGGTATCATCCTATTACATAGCGTGAAAAACCCATTGTCTGGATTGGAATTAAAAACAAGGCATGCGTCTGATTTCTGCAGGAAAGACGGGGTTTGCATGACGCTACATTGTTTTACAATGTATATGGACAGACCAAACTATAGTACCCCTGAGAAAAGCCATGGAGCATGTAAGCCTTTAAAGGGGTTGTCCTGGTTCAGAGCTGAAACTGGCTATATCCTCTTCTTTACTCATTTAGGGTATATTCACACGACCGCATTTATGGGTCCGCAAAAGATGCAGACAGCACACCGTGTGAAGTCCGCATCCGTACTTCTGTTCCACGGCCCTGTAAAAAAGATAGAGCACGTCCTATTCTTGTCCGCAATTGTGGACAAGAATAGGCATTTCCGTCATAGGGATCCACAAAACACATACGGTCGTGTGAATGTACCCTTAGGGTACTTTCACACAAGCGTTATTCTTTTCCGGCATTGAGTTCCATCCTAGGGGCTCTATACCGGAAAAGAACTGATCAGTTTTATCCTAATGCATTCTGAATGGAGAGCAATCCGTTCAGGATGCATCAGGACGTTTTCAGTTCGGTCTTTTCGACTTTTCAGGACGGAGATAATACCGCAGCATGCTGCAGTTTTATCTCCGTCCAAAACTCCCAAACACTTGCCAGAATGCCGGATCCAGCATTTTTTCCCATTGAAATGCATTAATGCCTGATCCGTCCCCGAGTGTTCCGGCAAAACGGATCCGGCATTGCGGTCTGCGCATGCTCAGCACAAAATGTGAAAAAAAATAAATGCCGGCTCCGTTTTTCCGGATGACACCGGAGAGACGGATCCAGCATTTCAATGCATTTGTCATACGGATCAGTTTGCATACGTTTTGACGGATCCGGCAGGCAGTTTTGGCGACGGAACTGCCTGCCGGAATCCTCTGCCGCAAGTGTGAAAGTGCCCTAACTATGTATGAGTAGAGCCTCAGAGCATTTCCTTGCATCTCTAAGGGCAAGGTCTGTTTGTTGACTACTGGTGAGACTTGCGCCTAGCAGTGAGTAGAGATGTCCGTTCGCGAACGGCGAATGCGAATTTCCGCAAATGTTCGCGAACGGGCGAACCGCCATAGACTTCAATAGACAGGTGAATTTTAAAACCCACAGGGACTCTTTCTGGCCACAATAGTGATGGAAAAGTTGTTTCAAGGGGACTAACACCTGGACTGTGGCATGCCGGAGGGGGATCCATGGCAAAACTCCCATGGGAAATTACGTAGTTGACGCAGAGTGTGGTAAGTTGAATTTGCAATGCGATTAATATAACCTGCATTAATCGCATTGCGATTACAACTTAGATCTGAGTTCCTAATGGTTGTATTGCTAGAATTGACGAATATAACGAATATAGCACTATATTCTCAATCTTCATTATATTCTAGCAATACAACCATTAGGAACCCAGCTCTAAGTTGAATTCGCAATGCGATTACAACTTAGTCAAATTTGTGACACTGCAGCTTCAGAATGAATCTAAGATGGATGCTGTCCTTGCTTTTTGATAGGAGGTGGGAGGGTCTGGGAGGGAGGGTCTGCTGCTGATTGGCTGGAATGTGTCTGCTGACTGTGAGGTACAGGGTCAAAGTTTGCTCAATGATGATGTATAGGGGGCGGACCGAACATCGCATATGTTCGCCCGCCGCGGCGAACGAGAACAAGCTATGTTCGCCGGCGAATAGTTCAGGACATCACTAGCAGTGAGCCCGATCACATTACCGGCACAGATGGGCGTGAGGCTAGGGGGAGCATCAGAGCAAGGAAATGCTCCAAAACTGCAATAAAGGGCTGTCCAACCGTCCAACTGCAACACAGCAGTTTATGACCAGTTGACAGGATAGCATTGGACCATGCATGCGCAGCCTGTACTGCCATTTGTGGAATTGGTGATAATTCCAATAGCCAGACCACCATAGCCATTGATTTAAGGCATTTTTCAAAAAAGTTTGCATAATTGCTGTACTTATTTGTACAATCAAATGTGTTTGGGCTTCAGTAATGTTTTTTTTCAGCCATATTATTCCCCTCTTCAGCTGCACAGCTGGATGCATTTCTCTCAGAAGCAGGGGGAGTATCCTTTTCCTTACTTTCCACTATGTTTGTTTTCAGCTCTGGTGCTCACAGAACAGATAAGGAGGGGGAGATCACAGTTATATAAAGGCAGGACACTCTTATGATCTTTAGAAGCAGTGTAGAAGCAGTTCTCAGGATCTCAGCTAACTCTGACAAGCCCCCACTTCCTCTCTGCTGTCTTCTGTGTCTCTGACACTAAGGAAAGATCTGGCCTGACAACAGGCAGTGAACTGCAACTTAGATGGAAGTGAGACCTCTAGTGGCCATAACTTTACAGCTTTTTTTTCAAGTGGATGCAGGCATATATTTTAAATTAAGTGATTTAAAAATACATTATGCCATTCTCTATTAAATTAAATTGTGTAAAAGTACAGTGACTCTTTTAGAATAAAATTTTGCTGAGGAAACCGTTCAAACATAGCCAAAAACGGACTAAATTATATTTCTTGATATTTCGAATAAAGAAACATGGCTGCAGGACTTCATGTAAAATTTCTACTTTCTTCTGCCCCCCTGTATACTTAACTGGCCTAGGTGAGCATCCATGTATTCTCAAAGGGGAAATGGGAGAAGGTCACTGTCAGACACCTCTAGCAGTAGCGTATCTCTTCAAAGAACAAAAGCATTGGGCATGTCAAAATCCCACTTCTCGAGCACCTATCTCCAATCATCTGCTCTGTATGGTAGACTTTAGCCTGTCTGATATTATGCTACTTATAAAATTGAATCTAACAATCATATTACACCCAAAAAGTAATGATTTGCCTTGAGTACTCACCACACTTAAGCCAAGGAGCTCTCGATGAACATAGTCCAGATTTAGCCTGTCGAGGTTTTCCAAGTAATGCTGAAGACGAGTGTACGTGTACGGGTAACAGTAGGCAAACTGATAAACGTCATCTTCTCGGTCAAAGCAAAAAGCAAAAGACATGACATAGTTTTTGCGATGATCTGGGCACCGATAGTAGTAGACATTTTTGGAGGGCAGCCTCTGCCTGCAAAGAAATAAAGGATGTACAAGAGTAAATAGTGTCCGGGTAATCACCATGGCTGGTACAGTTTATGGTGCAACATATAACTTAAAAATGTTTTCTTATAATTTCCAAGAGCATGCATCATAGTGAGCTAAGACTCAGTAAACCTTTTGGAGATACACCTGACTCAATCCTGCTTCATCCAGTGGAGTGCAGGCTTGTGGGAGAGGGCAGTAAGAGACATGCAGAAGACATCTTTTCAATGAAGTATTTAGCGATTTACTACAATTGGTTTGTAAAACCTGCCCATGAGAGTTTTAAACAGGCAGTTCATGGCAAAAGGGGCCTGTGATTTGCCTACATTGCCACTCTAGCATTTTAACTTTTTGGAACTTCTGGATCTTGATTTCTGCTTTGACTTTGACCTTTCTGAATCTGAAATTACTTCCTGATATTGACCCTGCCTGTTATTTGACTCCGGGATTATACAGTACCCTTTTTGGCTCTGACACTATATCACATTGACACTTCTATTCTGTAGTGTCCACTTTTCAGCAGTCATCTCAATATTAGCACAGACAGGATTACAAGTAAAGTAAACACATATATAGATAACACAGCATCCAGCATTGACAATAGTTCATGGTCACAGCTCACTTTCTCCTGCTCCTTGCACAATGACCTCTGCATAGAATACAGAGTATGCCCACAACACTCATAGAAGTTAGTGAGCCATCTCCAGACTATAGGTTCCTATGGTCCATGTGGCTGCTACAAGCATATCTAGAAATGCTGATAGCAGCTTAGGCAAAATAGCCATGTCCATAATTACGGTATATAAAAAATTTACGGTAGAATAAATAAAAATTACAATAAGTAAATAAAAAAGAACATGTATCAGTATGTGGTTTTAATTAGTAAAACATATAAAGGCGTCACGTTCCCTTTAAGTAGAAACTATGGATTTCAACACAAATGGCATTTTCTAATGCTGGGGATCCACTTTGCAAATAGATTTTCATAGTTGTAAAATATCATCAACTTTATGGGCAACCCTATAACAAGGTCAGGAATGCAAATCCATTTACAATGACCGGGTGTAAGCAAATAATTTTACAAGCCTTATTTCGGTAAGCTCGGTATAAATTGTATAGACCTGTTTAATAAAGGAGATTTGTATTGATTTTTTTATGTATTTAAATAACCAGGATTGCTCTCCTCTGAGTCAGCAGATCATGTGGTCCTCAGCCTTGACTGGAGAGATGCAGGACTGCAGGTTGTCGCCTTAGGAGTGTAAATATTGGCTTAGAAAATTGGCGCTGAACACTTTAATTTTACTCAACACCTTCCATTTATCTGCCCATGTAATGCAGAGCTTCAAGACATAATTATTCTTATGAGAGGGAATTAAGGACTGAGCCAAACAGAGAAGACAAGGTTGTGAGGACATTTCTTATTTCATACCCTCAGCAAATAGTATATGTTGTATAGAAGGCAGTCTGGGTTATTCAACATCTAACCAAAGCTTGCTAAAATAGTGGATTTCCATATATATATATATATATATATATATATATATATATATATAATTTTATTTTATTACTTATTTATATAGCTCCAACATATTCCTCAGCGCTTTACAGACATTTGCACCACTCCCTGTCCTCAGTGGGGCTCACAATCTAAATTCTCTCTAAATGTCTTTGGTGTGTGAGAGGAAACCGGAGTACCCAGAGGAAACCCACCCAAACATGAGGAGAACATACAAACTCCATGCAGATGTTGCCCTTGGTTGAATTCAAACCTAATGTAAGGCACCAGTGCTAACCACTGACCCACTGCTAATAAAAATCCTTCAGTTGTCTCTTCAGTAGAGATAAGCGAATATCTCGAAACTTGATTCTGGTTTAATTTGAGCAAATTGGAACACCTTCGGTTTGGGTAGACCCGAATAGGATTGGTCGGCCGATTCGGGTCTACCCAAACCGAAGGTGCTCCAATTTGCCTGAAAATTTGTATATGACATTCTAAGGTCTCCTAGGATATTTCTTTCTTGTCTCTCATCTTTTTAAAATGATATCTCTCTCCTGAATCGAGGCACCAAAAATCTGGTTTCAGATCCACCCTTAAATTTTCCAAAAATTTGGGTAAAATCCGAATTGTTTAGATTCAATTTGTTCACCTCTACTCCTCGGCTGAGTTGTTAAAGAGGTTTTCCAAGTGTTTTATACTGATGACCTATACTCAGGATAGGTCAAGAGTATGTGATCAGTGAGGATCCAGGTCCCAGGCACTCCCACCAATCAGCTATTTGAAGAGACCATGGCATTCCCATGAGCAGCTTACCAAGCACAGTGCCATCCATTGAATAACTTGGTATTGCAGCTCAGTCCCATTTACTTGCATGACCCGAGCTGCACTTAGGCCATGTGATCGATAAATGTGATGTCACTGGCCTAGGAAGAGGTGAGCACCCCCATTGATCAGATACTGATGACTAGAGATGAGAGAATCTATTAGCTTTTTAGGTCCCGAATCGAACCAGAATCTTTTCTGGTTAGATTCGGACTAATCTTGTAAAATGGCATCCAGCGCATAAGCAATCAATAGTGTTCTGTCACCACCAAACAGGAGGTAATTGCAGACCGAGGGATGGGCGAGGGAAAATGAAAAAAAAAAACATAAAAAATTAACAAAACAAGATAGAAACTTTTCATAAAAATCTGTGTTTTAGAAGACTAGATGGGGTTATATACCAATTTTCAGGGCAATTGGAGCAACTTTGGTTCAGAACAAATAGATTCGGACCTGAACCAAACTTTTTGAAAAATTCGGCGAATCCAAAACGAACTATCCTGAGGATAGGTAATCACTATAAAGCACTCAGAAAACCCCTTCAAACCTCCTATGAACACTGAAACCCATTATTCTTGATCACTGAATAGCAAAAAGTTTCTGGGGTTGCATGCAAGTATGGAGAAATAAATGTTCTCTGGGATTTTGAAAAAAGGCCAATGGGTAGTAAATGGTATACAATAAAAACCAGAGCAGTTCTGCTGCCGTTCCTGCAGTGATCGTATACCTTATTTATGTGATCGTTGCAGACAAAGGCTGACCTCAGCATCACAGGGTCCCCCACACAGGAGTGGTGGGGGACATCACTTCCAATGTGGACAGGACCAGAGCTCTTCTTCCACCTAACGTATGCACAGACTGCTGATTCCACTTCATCTGCACATGTGCCAGGAGAGGAATGGTTTTGGCTCGGTCACAGTAGAAGTGATTTCCCAATCATAGCTCAGGCATATATCTGGGATATAGTAGGTAACACAGCTTGTTTATTTACACAGAAAACACCTATAGACGAAAGTTGGTAATATGCTTACCTTCACAGAGCTGGGTGTATCAGCCGCTTGGGAACCTGGCCATGTGGTGTGAGGAGCGTCACACCGCATGGCCAGGTTCCCAAGCGGCTGATCCACACAGCTCTGTGAAGGTAAGCATATTACAAACTTCCTTCTATAGGTGTTTTCTGTGTAAATAAACAAGCTGTGTTACCTACTATATCCCAGAAAACCCTGTAAAAAAATCGTTTTAGGAATTTCTATACTAAGAAATATCTCCCAAGGAACAGAACCATCTCGCTTGTGCCACCTTGTGGAATTGGTTCCCTATGAGTCAAAATTCACCTTTTCAACAAGCCTTGGAATTTGACAAGGAAATATAGCCAAGCCAAATATCCATCTGAAGATTTCAGGGTGCTTGCCCCTTGTCCCAGTATGGAGTAGGATTCTGGCTGGCTGGATGTGATATCTTGAATGCGGCTCACACAGGGTTCTGGATCTTCCAATGAGACCAGTCTTGTATGGAGACTTACTGGAAGAAGTCCATGGTATGGAGAAAGCACCCCAAAACTACATTCAGAAACCTGACAATGTGGCCATAACCTAAAGACATCTAGCACCCTGCCTAAACCCCTCTCTGAAGTTCTGAAAATCTTCACTTGGGCTTTGTGGTTGTCAGACTATCGAAATCTTGTAGCGATAGGAATTATCAGAGGTTTCCAACATTTGAGTCATCCAGCAGTCCTGTGCCTTTAGCGCAACTTTTTATTACATTTTATATTTTGCAGAATTTATTTTTCTCATGTTGGGCAGTGTGAAAATGCTTCCATATTTTAGCCACTCTAAGACCTTTATCTTCAATTTATTTTACCTCTCAGTGCAGAAGTTAAACATCTGCTTTATTACCCATCATGACACTAGCTCTATCCCTGCCTCTGGCTAAAATGTGCAAGTCTGGTTCCCAGGCCATCTGGCTTAAATATTTGTCTGTCGTACGTGTGACTCTGAGGCATTTTCTGCTTCTGAATACTTCTCTATACCGCAGTGAAAAGAAAATCTTATTTGTTTAGAAGGAGAAAAAAAAAAAAACTGTGGACACATTAGGTAGCGATCAGAGGATAAAGGCAATGATTTGAAAGCAAAAACAATATAATACAGTCAAGTTCAATATTCCAACACTCATGAGATCAGACATGCTGGAGAATCCAAATGTATATTTTCTATTTTGCATTATGATGTATTTTAAGGGGTTTTCCCATCTGAGATTTTTTATGGCATGCTATAAATGTCTGACAGATGCCTTCATCTGCATTCGGAACTCTGGAACTCTTATGATAGTGAATGTTTTTTATTTTTTTATTTTTAAATTTTTCATATCACACCTGATATTGATGATCTATCCTCAGTATCGGTGGGCGTCTGACTCCTGGAACCCCCATCGATCGGCTGTTTGAAGAAGGCTGCAGTGCTAGCGGCCTCCTCATAGATTTCCAAGCACAGAGCTGTACATTATATAGCAGCCTACTTGGTATTGTAGCCCAGGACCGAGCAGCGCCAAGGCCATGTGGCTGATGAACGTGATGTCACTAAACTAACAAGAGGTCGCGATGCTTGACAGGGGTGCCATGAGTCGGACTCCCCCAAATCAGGAATGGATGACCTATCCTAAGGATGGGTCTTCAATATCGAACTCCCAGTAAACCCCTTTAAAATAATAGTCCCCAAATCCTGTTTTCACTCAGGCCACTAATAATAGGCCAACACTGCCTGCCCTGCAGGGATCACTTCTCTGCAGTCTTCTCATTATCATCACAGGCAGGATTGCAATGAAACTAACTAACACCTAAATATAGAAAACACAACTGCCACCATTCACAATAGGAGATAGTCACAGCTTATCTAGTCTCCCTCCCTGCACAATAACCCCTGTTCAGTTCACAGAGCATGCCCACAACACTCTCCCATAGACATCAATGTATATCCCCTTTCTATTGTGCCCACTGTGCTGTAAAACCCATCTCGAAATGCTTTTAACAGCAGCTGAGGCAAGATGGCCCCTATCATCCTGTACATGATTTAAAAAATATATATATATACAAAATAAAAACTGATTAGAGAAGATGAATATATGCGTGTGTATCTGGTTTCAATTGGGAAACATATTGGTGATTAGTGATAGGCGGCAGGGGCTATATTCGAATTCGCGATATTTCACGAATATTTGGGCAAATATTCGTCATATATTCGCGAATTCGAGATTATTTTCTTAATCGCGAAAAAAATTGGCAATGTAATATTCGCGTAATGCATGCGAAATACAGGCGTGGGTCACTTTTGCTATATTTTCCAAGCTGCTAGAAGTTTTCTGAGACTGGAGAAAATAGTTGACACGGCAGAACATTAAAAATGGATTTACTGTATATGCAGTTAGAGTGCTCCAATATATTTGCGATTGCGCAAATCGGCACTAACGATGCAAATATTTTGCCGCAGTACGTGAAATTTCACATTTTAGCAGGTCTGCATATATGTATGGACAGCAGAACCTATCAGCTCCACTATATCAGGATATAACCTACACTGACTATCTCCCACTAACTATCTGTATTATATATATAAACTATCTATCTATTTACTGTAGTGTGGAAAGCACAGAGCACAGCAATGACACTGCTCTCTCTCTCTAAGAACTTTAAAAAACTGTAGAAAATGGCTGCTGCGGAGATTCTTATATAGTAAGGGGTAGGCAGCTTTCCTATTGGTTGCTAGGGATGTTGCTAAGCTCAGACAAAGACATTGCAGCATTCTCATTGGCCCACAAGCAAGAAGGGAGGTTACTGATGAAAAAAAAAATCGAAAATATTCGAAATTACGAATATATATCCCTATAGTCTAAATATTCGTGAATTCTCAAAGTGCCGATATTCGCGATCAACACTACTGGTGATATATTCCCATATTCTAGCATTTCTTGGAGATGATAACACAACATCTCTTTACTTAACCAATGTATTTGCTACCGAACAATACAGAACCCAGGGGCATAACTACCATAGCGGCAGACCACGCGACTGCTATGGGGCCCAGGGCAAGAGGGGGCCCGGTTTTAGTTGGAATTATCTCCTCTTCTACTGGAGGTGAAAAGTTGGTCAGGACTCTACCCTCTAAAGGAACAACGTTTAGCAAACGAGGCAGTGGAAAAAAATGGACCAAGGGTCATTGAAAGAGGTTTAGCCAGAAACCCTTCTGTCCTGTGTGGGGGGCCTGGTTTGATCCTTGCTATAGGGCCAATACTTCTCTATGTACACCATTGACAGAACCCCCCCAAAAATGGTAAGTAAGGGGTTAACGGTAAGATCCCCCGAGTCCTTATTCAGACTACAGCTTCTAAAAATAATGATATTAGGATTTTTTTCCCTGGCTAACGTATTCTTATCTCTCCTAGCACTTTGTAACCACTAATCTATTTAAGTGAGTCATGGGGAGACGGTGAGTTTGGTGTTTTGATACAGGCAGCAATAGTGAAAGCTAATAAGATTTTGATCTTATCCCAGAATTAAGGAGGGGGCGGCTGCATCTCTACTTTAGATCTTCCTTTCCGCGTTCCGCTAAGCCAAAAGACATTGCTTGACTCTTGAATTAACCTTTATTGTCCTACATGGTTGCACTATTTACTTTTTTCCCCTCTTTAGTACTTTTTTTTCTTTCTTGCGCGCGTTCTGCCTTCTGGAAAAGGACACCCACACACTGTGACAGCAGCTGCTCCTATTAATTTAAAGCCATTACAAAAATTAAAATTAAAACCAATTATGTTGGCTGGTTTATAGCCGGAAAACCGCTTCAGTGTGATTGTTCCCTCTGGTTATGGACACAAAAAAATAAATAAATAAGTAAAATTCCCAACCTAAAGCTGTCTGCCAGCAGAATACTAATAAACTCGGAAGCTGGCAGGACACGGTCACGTTCCAAGAAGAAGAAAATCATCAAGTGGCGACGAGCTGCGACAATTGCAGAGTTTTACATGTGCCAAGGTTATCGTTGCAGAAAAGTCAAGACATTAAGAACAAGCAGAGGCCTTAAAGGGTTTGTCCAGGGCTTGAATAGTGATCACGTATGCCTAGGGTAGGCCATCAACATCTGATCTGTGGGGGTCCGACGAGTTCAACAGCTGGAAGAGGCTGAGTTTACGTATCACATGCATCAGTCACATGGCCTTTCTGCAGCTCAGTTCCATTCACGTGAATTTGATTGAGTTGCAATACCAAGCACAGCCACTATACAATAGACAGTGCTGTGTATACTATGAAGAGGTTGCAAGCCCTTCAAACATTTGAGAGGTGGGGTATCGGGAACCAAACCCTTACTGGTTTGATGCTGATGATATTTTTAACAGATATGCTCATGTAATTGCTTACCTCATGCTCAGTTTGGCCTCTCCTGACCTGTTTTCACCATGTAAACCAATCCCTCTGGTTGGTTTCCTTCCAGTATGTAGCACTTCCTGTTTCTGTATCCGACCAAACCAATGGTGCACTTCTACTTCCTCTACCACAGCTTCAGCACCTGCCCTAACAACGCCCAGCTGGTTTATAGCTCCTCCCACCCAGCTAGTTACATAGATACTCTCCTATCACTGCCCTGCCCATGGACATGACATCACAGGAAATAAGACAGAGCTGCATGGACAGAGTCATGTGACCACAGTCCAAGGTGGAGGATAGAAGCAATAAACATAGAAGAAATACATTACAAAATTACAGCTACCTTCATAAAGGATTATTTTTAAAGTGGCTGTGCAAGAATAGAGGGGGGGGGGGGGGGCCCCATTCTGAGGGACCTGTAAACGGAAGCTTACCTGCTTCCCGATGCCAGCTGTCCGCTCCTTCTTTTTTCTGACTGTGATGCTCTGCTGGGCTCCAGAGATGTCAACATCCTGTTTGAAATCTCCGCAACCAATCAAAACGGCAGGAACCGGTTCCCCTTGCATCATGACAAATGGTCACATGGTCGCCAGGGGAGCCTGACACGGCCACGGCCTATGATTGGCAGCAATGTCAAACCAGATGCTGACATCGCTGGAGCCCAGCAGAGAATCGCAGGCTGAGAGAAGAAGGAGCAGGAAACTGGCGCCAGGAAGCAGGTAAGTAAGTATACCTTTTGCAGGTCCTGCAGACTGGAAGGATTTGCCAAAAACACCACCGGAAAACCCCTCTAAGGGATAATTTATATACCATATATGACCATAGACTTTAATATTTTTGCCATCCATGAGCAATTCAGCATCTGTCCCCATTGCGTTATTACCGAAGCCTCCTAGATGGGCTCTTCCTCCAAAGCTTTAGCTTGCAGCTCTTTTTTTTTTTTACAAGCCGCGCTGTATTTCAAGTTTAGTGCTCCTTTAAGTAAAAAAAAAATTGAGAATTCAATTATTGCTCTCCCTCTAATGCATGTCATTTCGCTAAAGCTTGACTTCGGGCACGTACAGAAGATGTCCAGAATCTTAAGAAAATTGTAAACGGGTTTGACCAAAAAATCTGTTATCTGCTGTTAAGCTTTATATTAAAATGCAGCAATTTCCTCCTGCTAATATCGGCCTTGCTTGCTTAAGAGCCTCCGTCTTTAATGGTCCTGTCTGGCTTATAATGGTTAGATAATCAAAACCATTAAAATCATTTCCCAACATCATCTTCTTTCTGCCTGTATGGCTCTTGTCAAAGTCAACAGAATTCAAAGTAATATGACGGTCGGGTGATAAAACAAATAAAAACTGCAGGAACTTTAGAAGATCGATGGAAAAGAAAATTAGCAATGATGTGGTCTGAACCGAAGCTGCGACAGCGCGAGTGATTGCTATCCGCGGCTCCAGCCATGGCATAAAGCGTGGTGATAACTTTCAGCGCTACTGCTCTTCAATGATACAATGGTTAAGTGATTTTATATATTTTCCATTGCCAGGAATGAAGGTTTTGATTAGAAAGGATGATAATCAGGCAGGATATAGGCTGTGAGGGCATGGATTATTGCTATAATGGATGATAGCCAATTATATAGTTTTTGTGCTGATTGATTCCTTAAGGGAAATGTATCATCAGAAAATGACCCATCCTTAAAAGAGTTGTCCAGTAATTCGACGGTCTATCGTCAGGAAATAATATCTGATCGGCAGGGTCTGAAACCCTGAACCCTCACGATCAGCTGTTCGGGGGTACCTGTCGTGCCGGAAGCCCGCGCCAGTACTACACAGATCTATCCATTGCGTAGTCGATGAAGATGGTAACTGCAATGGGACCAGCGCCGCATTTACCAACTTTTTCCAGTACACAATAGACAGAGCCATGTAGTTCCAGGACTTACGTCCGGCATCAGAGCTACAACGAAACAGCTGATTGGTAGGGGTGTTGGGTGAATGTATCATCAGAAAATGACCCATTCTTAAAAGGGTTGCCCAGAATTTTGATGACCTATCCTCAGGAATCAATATCTAATTGGCAGGTTCCGAAACCCTGAACCCTCACCGATCAGCTGTTTGGGGTTACCTGTGGTGCCGGAATTAGGCGCCAGTACTACACAGATCTATCCATTGCATAATAGACAAAGATGGTAACTGCAATAGGACCAGCGCTAAAGTTGCCAATTTTGTCTAGTACACAACGGATAGTGCCATGTAGTTCCGGCACTGACTTCCAACACCAGAGCTACACGAAACAGATGATTGGTAGGGGTGTCAGACCCTTACCTAATAATTTATTGAGTATCCTGAAGACAGGTCATCAGTGTCAAAGTCCTGGACAACCCCTTTAAGGGTGCATCCTGTTTATCCTTCTGGTGATTTTATTTAGTTTGCTTTTTATCTCCTCCTTTGGAGAGTAGTATGAGGAATTTTTTGTGGTAGTTAGATTTGTTACTGTCATCATTTTAGGGTACATATAATGTATTGAAAAAATAATTTCATTAGAAATAGGAAAAACAACAATTCCGTAATTTTTTTAAGTGTTTTTTTTTTTTAGAGGGGGTTGCATTCTGTTTTATTTTTCTTTAGTCCCTCTAGGGGACTTGAGCATTTAAGAGACTAATCGCTGATCTAATATACCGTTATACTACTCTACTGTTATGCTTGTCAAAATATCTCAGACAACATGCGTCCATGGCACAGCTTAATAAGAATATTACAATCAGTGATGGCCAGTTCGCCGTGTTCGCCTGCGAACACATGCGAGCTGCCATCTTAAATCACAAGTCCGGCGAGGCACAGGTAAGTCCTTACCTGTGCCTGCGCCGCGAGCTGGTCTGAAACAAATGCGGTCACCGGGAGCAGGCAGTTCCGAGAACAGCCCGATGAAGGCCCCCGGCGGCTGTTCTCAGAACTGCCTGCTCCCGGTGACCGCATTTGATTTCGGAACAGCTCGCGCACAGGCACAGGTAAGGACTTACCTGTGCCTCGCCGGACTTGTGATTTAAGATGGCAGCTCGCATGTGTTCGTGGGCGAACACGGTGAACTGGCCATCACTGATTACAATATCCTTCATTAGGTTCTGACTGCCATGACAACCCATCAGCAACCCCATGATCACATAGGGGGGGGGGGGGGGAAGATTCCTGATTCAAAACTCAAAATCCCCTCTTAAAGGGGTTTTCCCAGAAATAGAATATTGATGACCTATCCTCAGCATAAATCATCAATATCTGATTGGTGGGGATATGACTCCTTGGTGCCCCTGACGATTAGCTGTTTAAAAAGGCTGCGGTGCTCTGGTGAGGGATGCGGCCTCTTCCCAGGTCAGTGGTGTCACATTCATTGGTCCACATGGCCTATGGGCTAGTCAGTCCCATCCAAGTTGAGCTATGTACAATACCAAGCACCATCACTATACAATGCAGTGTTTGGTAAGCTGCAAGGAGGACACAGCACTCACCGGAGTGCCTCTTCAAGCAGCTGATTGGTGGGGGTGTCTGACCTGTTCACATATGAATGACCTATATTGAGGATAGGTCATGGATATTGCTCCCACAGCACAACCTATTTAATGCTGGTCTGGATTCAAGGAAGCTTCTTTCCATGAATTAAGGGCAAGAATGCCACAACAATAAACTGAGCCAAAGCATCCATAGGTAAGTACCCAGAGAAATAAACCTCAGAGACACATCACACTGTGGGCAAGAATATTTCTCCTCCGAGATTGAATCCTGCTTTAAGTGCTCTTTATGGAAAGTAAAATCTTTTTGGCACAGTTCACTGAAGTCAATGCAGACGCGGAGGATTAATAGTATTGCTTTTGTTATTGCCAACGTTAATTAGAGGAGTCTCGCTGAATATCCATCATTTATCTTTTATAGTTAAGCCGTGCAGCACAAAGTCTGTCTACCTCCACACCGATCCAGATTGTTCATTCCTAGGTAGAAAATGAAAAAAACAACAACTGTTCAACAAATTTTAACAAATTTTAGGAAACTGAAAAAAATAAATATAGGGAAAAGAAAAAAAATGCTAATTTGATTATTTATGAAAATGACTTTTACATTAACAGGATCTCTCAGCTATGATCTGATCACTGGGTATCCAACTACTTTGATCTCTGGTTGGATCGACTCTAATATGGAAGGCTCATCAGTGCCTCCACAGACGAAATTAAGTATTGCACAGTCTTCATTGAAATCAATGATCTGTCTGTGTAAAGCGTGGTTGTGCTAGGTCCTCCAGAGCTGTAAACTCTCTGACTTGGCAGAGTCCTGAATGGCGGACCATTTAGCTGCATAGCCGAATAAGTGTCGGATCATGGGGGTCTGACTGCTGGTGCCAGAACCATCATGAAAACCCAGGCCTTTCCACCTCTGCTTGAATGGAACATTGGTTGGTCATGCATGTGTGATGCTGCTCTATTCAGCTCTATGGGACTGTAGAGGATAGTCAAGCACTTATCCAACAGTCCCATAGAGTTGAATGTTGAAGTGTTCCAGTTTAATGGGGAGTGATCAGTGGGGGTCTTATTGGTTGGACCCCTACTGATCAGACACCTACCATATCTGTCACGGGGTTCCGAAGGTGCACTCGGTCCCCCATTACCCGCAGACCTGTTGCTTAGCTTTGGGAATGAGTATCTGTGTTTGACCTCATTCCCAGGGCGGCTTTACTAGCTGGGTGGCTCCCCGCTCCTAAGTCTGCCTTGAGCGCCGAGCTGATCACTCGGTGCTCGACTGGTTGGTCTGTCGGTCATGTGACGCTGGCCACGTCACATGACCCTCACTCCCCACTATAAAGACAGGCAGCCTGCTGGCCACAAGTTGCCTGTTAATTTCTAGGTTCCTGGCTATTTGTTGGACTGCTGAATACTTACCTGATCCTGTTCCCTGACGATCCTTTGCCTGCTCCTCCTGTACTGCGCATCCGTCCTGGTATTGTGACCTCGGCTCCCACCTGACTACTCTTTTAGGACTCCTCTTGTACTTCTCTGCTCTCCTGGTATTTGACCCCACCTTCTCCTGACCATTCTTTGCTTAATCCTTTGTTCTGCGTAGCTCTCTTGGTTCTGACCCGGTCCGTTCATGTTCCGTATTTTGTCTTGTCTGTCTTCCCTGCACATATCCTAAGTTAGGGACTGTCGTCCAGTTGTCCCCTGTCATCAGGACTCGTGAGGCAAGTAGGCAGGGCCAGGGGTGAGGGTGGAGCGCAGTGGTCACTATCCTTCCCCCTGTGTGTGTGTGGACGTGACCGTTACAATATCATAGCATAAGTTGTCTTCATGGTCCTTCCAACTTTACCAATAAAACTTCATTCAGCTGCAGTCAATCTCAAAACCGCACCAATCTGCATGTCCTCATTGTTTTGGTTTGAAGTGTGAACCCGGCCAATAAATTTGGTGCACATCGACACACCGACAAGTTATGCCACACCATGGATAGAGGTGCATAACAGATTTTGCACAGAAGAAGTTAAATATGCCGCAGTGAAGGGTGATGACATACGATTTTACTTTTGGAAATGTCCAGGCTAACGGCTGACGGTTGAAGTCCAAAGGTTCTAATCACCAGGTTGTCCTCAGATCCCTCACCGTCTAATTTCCAACATGAAACATTTTTTTCTGTGCTTGATAAGCAAATGCATTGTCTGACAGCGCAGGTAGCACTGTTTTCTCTGAAAATGATACATAAAAGGAAAATGCATCCATTGTTTCTTAAGCTGTCTTTGTGCATCTGACACAAGCATTCAACGTCTCTATTAAAATCAATAAGATCCCCTGGTAAATAACTACATTCGGGCGTTATGGAAAATAGCAATTCATAAAGCTATATGAAAAGGAGGAATCAATAGCTCCCCTCAAACGGAATACCTCGGGGGTTAAGTGTATACATGTGCATCAATACGTCTCACTCATTACATAAGATGACAGACACGGCATTGATTAGTACAATGATCACAGGCACATTGCATGCATCAATCCAGCCGGTACAGTTAGAGCAAAAAACACAAACTAAATGGCTCGAGGAGAGCACTCTACAGATACAATGGAAATATCAGATCCGAGAAAGGTCCATACTGCGTGCATTTTATTCAGTGGTTGACCTCAGGTTGGTGGAGTAAGAGGTTGCCCTTTAAATATAATTTTATTGTAACAAATAATGATAACAAAATCAAGGTAAAAGAAGCCCCAAAATAATGACTATTCCCTACTCATTGACAAGGGAGAACAGTGCACTCTAGGTAGTGACCTGTTATGTTAGAAGTAGGACATGTCATTTCTGTAACTTCTTAGCAAGGAGATTAAAGAGACAGATCCAATCAGTTTACAGGATTGATAAGGGCCTGGAAATTGGGAAAGTCCTAGTGGGGATCAGCATGGCTACCTAAAGGAGTAATAGTAACTGCTGGCTTGTCAAATGTTCTCCTCAAGAGCGTAATGAGTATCCATGGGGCCCCACAGCAGAGCTTGGAATGGGGCCCTACTTCACCATGACCACCTTCAACAGCAAGTTCAGAACAGCTTATACTTTTTTTTAAATGCATTTGGTTAATGCACACACAGATATCATAATGTTGGGATGATGCACATAGTACAGAAATAATACACACAGTGATGTCACAGTACAGTGATAATAAACCAAGTGATGTCACAGTACAAAGATAATAACCCAATGATGTCACAGTAGAAGGATAATAAACCCAGTGATGTCACAATACAGGGATAATAAACACAGTGATGTCCCAGTACAGGGATAATAAACCAAGTGATGTCACAGTACAGGGATAATAAACCAAGTGATGTCACAGTACAGGGATAATAAACACAGTAATGTCACAGTACAGGGATAATAAACACAGCGATGTCACAGTACAGGGATAATATACACAGTGATGTCACAGTACAGGGATAATATACACAGTGATGTCACAGTGCAAGGATAATATACACAGTGATGTCACAGTACAGGGATAATATACACAGTGATGTCACAGTACAGGGATAATATACACAGTAATGTCACAGTACAGGGATAATAAACACAGTGATGTCACAGTACAGGGATAATACACACTGTGATGTCACAGTACAGGGATAATAAACACAGTGATGTCACAGTACAGGGATAATAAACACAGTGATGTCACAGTACAGGGATAATACACACAGTGATGTCACAGTACAGGGATAATAAACACAGTGATGTCACAGTACTGGGTTAATAAACACAGTGATGTCACAGTACAGGGATAATAAACACAGTGATGTCACAGTACAGGGATAATAAACACAGTGATGTCACAGTACTGGGTTAATAAACACAGTGATGTCACAGTACAGGGAGAATATACACAGTGATGTCACAGTACAGGGGTAATAAACCCAGTGATGTCACAGTACAGGAAGAATAAACATAAAGTAAATTACAGGGGAAAGATAGTATATAAATGATGTGATCACTGTCACATGTCAAAAAATGCTTGATAGGGAATGTCTCTCCCCTGACTGGATGTATGAAATGGTCACCTTTGATCATCAGGCAGCAGTTGACACATCTCAAGCATGGGAAGCAACCAGATTTCCGTATGGACAGTAAAGTCTGTGTAGGGCTCATATTATACGATACATCAGCAAAAACCAGTTGGTCCCTAAGATTCCTGGACCTAAGTTTTTGTTTTGTATTTTTTATTGTGATATTGTAATGAACTTTTTAACTTATAGAATAGATATAAATGATCATTTTACAAATATGGAGAAAAAAACGCATGCAAACATAAAAAAAATCGCATGTATATCGCATCAAAACTGCAAGGGCACTAAAACTACAGAAACGGATACCAAAAATCCAGACCATGTATTTACATCAACCGGATTAAGATATAAAAGACTGGACTTGCAGACATTGAATGTAGCCACTGAAGAAGGGGAAAGCATTCCCCGAAACGCGTCTGGTATTTCCATACTACATTTAATGACTCAATTGCTATAAATGGGAAAGAATATCTGATAGTATGCAAAAGTCTGAAGCGCTTCAGCAAATTAAATGGGATCGGAGACATAAGAACATTGTATTCGAACTTCTTCCCGCGAGATGCAGAGTGGATCCCGTGACACGCCAATACTGAACACAGCGCGAGACGCCGAGACCCAGCACAGCCTCGTCACTTGGCTGAAATCTTCTAGCTGAGACGACGGACCCCACTCGATAACATCCAGCGCAGTGGTATTGATCACAACTCCGGGTAATCCCACTGAAGTGGGACGCCACAGCGGGTCTACCGATGGAACTGTGAGTAAAACACCCATTTGGGCTCATATTGCCTACAATTCCAAAACATTATATGCACTTATAGGATTTGACCTAGAGCCTATCATTCAATCAGTTAGCTAATATAAGGAAGACACACAACTATTTATTGTCCCCAGTGCTTTTTATGTTAATATTTTATGTGAATATTTTATGCGAATATTTTATTGTAAATTTTATGTAAAAATTCTATATTATTATATAAAGCTACTACTTTTAGACCTGCCAGCTGGTGAGTGCCTGCTTTTATTTCTAATTTATATATTTCTCTATGTGGGATGAATAGGTGAATCATCCAAAAAGCAGAGCACCTTAACCACAGTAACAGATACGGGTGAGCCACGATATATAAATATACAATTCCAAAACACCCATAAAATGGAAATGGTGTAATAAACGGCAACTGTATATGATCTGTATAACCAATTATCAAAAGTGGAACCATTCAACAAGTTTTATTCATATAGTGTCTGCAACAATTTAGCTATATTGAACTTTTGAACTGTCGGAGAGTAGGAAAGGATTGTGGGTCACTTATCTACGCATACATGGACTAATCTCATCATCTCTTCTATTTATGAAAGATTGTGAAGAATTTAATGGTCTATATACATTTATAAATCAACTGGACTATGTCGAATCCATTTATTACCGCCATCAAGCACTATATTGGCGGCTATAGATCCGTACTACAAACAATTTGCTACAGTGTATGACCTATACACATTTGGTCTGAGACTTATACGCATTATCCGTTTTTATTTTGTGCACCTATTCATGTACATGGTTTTACGCTTTTTAGATGTTTTAGGTGTTAGGTTTAGATTTTTTGAGTGACATTAATAAACATATGGAATATCACATAATTTTGATACATTGCGTCCATGTGACTAATAATTACGTATATTGATTCATGATTCATTGCACATGCACTTTGTATATACAGTATATATTTATATATACACTCACCTAAAGAATTATTAGGAACACCTGTTCTATTTCTCATTAATGCAATTACCTAGTCAACCAATCACATGGCAGTTGCTTCAATGCATTTAAGGGTGTGGTCCTGGTCAAGACAATCTCCTGAACTCCAAACTGAATGTCAGAATGGGAAAGAAAGGTGATTTAAGCAATTTTGAGCGTGGCATGGTTGTTGGTGCCAGACGGGCCGGTCTGAGTATTTCACAATCTGCTCAGTTACTGGGATTTTCACGCACAACCATTTCTAGGGTTTACAAAGAATGGTGTGAAAAGGGAAAAACATCCAGTATGCGGCAGTCCTGTGGGCAAAAATGCCTTGTGGATGCTAGAGGTCAGAGGAGAATGGGCCGACTGATTCAAGCTGATAGAAGAGCAACGTTGACTGAAATAACCACTCGTTACAACCGAGGTATGCAGCAAAGCATTTGTGAAGCCACAACACGCACAACCTTGAGGAGGATGGGCTACAACAGCAGAAGACCCCACCGGGTACCACTCATCTCCACTACAAATAGGAAAAAGAGGCTACAATTTGCATGAGCTCACCAAAATTGGACTGTTGAAGACTGGAAAAATGTTGCCTGGTCTGATGAGTCTCGACTTCTGTTGAGACATTCAAAGGGTAGAGTCCGAATTTGGCGTAAACAGAATGAGAACATGTATCCATCCTCTGATGGCTACTTCCAGCAGGATAATGCACCATGTCACAAAGCTTGAATTATTTCAAATTGGTTTCTTGAACATGACAATGAGTTCACTGTACTAAAATGGCCCCCACAGTCACCAGATCTCAACCCAATAGAGCATCTTTGGGATGTGGTGGAACGGCAGCTTCGTGCCCTGGATGTGCATCCCTCAAATCTCCATCAACTGCAAGATGCTATCCTATCAATATGGGCCAACATTTCTAAAGAATGCTATCAGCACCTTGTTGAATCAATGCCACGTAGAATTAAGGCAGTTCTGAAGGTAAAAGGGGGTCCAACACCGTATTAGTATGGTGTTCCTAATAATTCTTTAGGTGAGTGTATATAGTGTATATATATTGTAAGAGAGGGTCTGGAGTGGTAGTGGATGGAAGATACGTGCCACCGGGGGTCTTGGCCCCGGTGGAGTAAGAGCCGGGTCTTTTGTGTTTTGTCAGTCTACACTGATCCTGGCAGGTTGGTTATCTCTGGCCTTAGTTGGGTAGGGAAGGAGTTAATCCTTCACTATGCTCGGTGGGTGTGGTCTGCCTGCTACACCCAAGGCTGTGAATATAGGTTTGATGCTCACTGACTGTGGGGCTGATGAAGTGTGGTCTCCTGTCTCACTGCAGGAAGCTGTATGGGAGGCTGATCGCACTGTCGGGCTGAGCTCTGTAGTCCGCTCGTCTAACAAAGACTGCCCAATTGCTGCAGGCTCAGCGAAGGACCAAAAGAAGGGATCCTGTGGCCGGAGCCAATCCCTTGTCCAGGCCGACATGTGGCCTGTCTAACTTGCACGAACTTGGACAAACCCGCCCCACAACAAGGTGTAGTACTGATCACGGATGTGAGAGACTGTGTAAACAGGCACCAAGATGCCTGCAGCGTTTGGAGCTCCGTTGTGGGAGGTGGGGTTTATGAACATTGCTGTTGTGTGAATTGCACAGTTTTGATGTGATGCACTGGAGTGAATAAAAGAGCACGGTTTGGACACAAAGCCTGTCTCCTGAGCCTCTATACTGCCACTGCTACCATCTGCCTACCAGAGCAAACCCCCACAATATATATATATATATACAGTACAGACCAAAAGTTTGGACGCACCTTCTCATTCAAAGAGTTTTCTTTATTTTCATGACTATGAAAATTGTAGATTCACACACTGAAGGCATCAAAACTATGAATTAACACATGTGGAATTATATACATAACAAACAAGTGTGAAACAACTGAAAATATGTCATATTCTAGGTTCTTCAAAGTAGCCACCTTTTGCTTTGATTACTGCTTTGCACACTCTTGGCATTCTCTTGATGAGCTTCAAGAGGTAGTCCCCTGAAATGGTTTTCACTTCACAGGTGTGCCCTGTCAGATTTAATAAGTGGGATTTCTTGCTTTCGAAATGGGGTTGGGACCATCAGTTGCGTTGAGGAAAAGTCAGGTGGATACACAGCTGATAGTCCTATTGAATAGACTGTTAGAATTTGCATTATGGCAAGAAAAAAGCAGCTAAGTAAAGAAAAACGAGTGGCCATCATTACTTTAAGAAATGAAGGTCTGTCAGTCAGCCGAAAAATTGGGAAAACTTTGAAAGTAAGGGCTATTTAACTATGAAGGAGAGTGATGGGGTGCTGCGCCAGATGACCTGGCCTCCACAGTTACCGGACCTGAACCCAATCGAGATGGTTTGGGGTGAGCTGGACCGCAGAGTGAAGGCAAAAGGGCCAACAAGTGCTAAGCATCTCTGGGAACTCCTTCAAGACTGTTGGAAGACCATTTCAGGGGACTACCTCTTGAAGCTCATCAAGAGAATGCCAAGAGTGTGCAAAGCAGTAATCAAAGCAAAAGGTGGCTACTTTGAAGAACCTAGAATATGACATATTTTCAGTTGTTTCACACTTGTTTGTTATGTATATAATTCCACATGTGTTAATTCATAGTTTTGATGCCTTCATAGTCATGAAAATAAAGAATTTGAATGAGAAGGTGTGTCCAAACTTTTGGTCTGTACTGTATATATATATATATATATATATATATATATATATATATAAAATGGCGGCACCGACTATATAGTTTATAGAAGGGTGCTATGTCCCAGGGTATTGGCTAATGACCCAAAAATAGTGAAGAAAATTGTACAGCGCTCCAAGGTATAAAAATCGTAAAAAATGTATTTACCCATGTGGTACAGTGCAGCAAAGTTTCGGCTCATCCATAGAGCCTTTCTCAAGCCCTCAGGCTCTATGGATGAGCCGAAACATCTCTGCACTGTACCACATGGGTAAATACATTTTTCATGATTTTTATACCTTGGAGTGCTGTCCAATTTTCTTCACTATATATATATAAAATGAAATAATGGCATATGATATCAGTATTACAATGTTGCAGTAATTACATAGAGAAAAATGAAAAAGAAACTCTAGCTGTAATTCAGAGAGGGAAAGCGTAGCAAACAACAACCAAGAGAATGCTGCAGAAAGAATCAACTGGACACTGTAAAGACAAGTAGTGAGCTATGAAGATCAGAGCATTAAAGTCAACAAGGAAAATGGAAAAAAGACAATTCATTGATTATAGATAGTGATGAATCTAGAGCACGAGAAAAATAGGTAGGTAACAGTCCCATTACACCTTCAGATGAAGCAGGAGATTGTCGGGAGGGATGGATTCCTTCCTGGCAATCGCCTGCTCCGTATCGCCTCCTCAGTATGGGGACAAGCAATCGCTCATGCCATTGTTCGTTCCCATCACTGAATCACTGTTTTCTGGCCACAGATTGTGACTACATGGCACGATCTGCTGCCGACAAAGAGGATTTTTACACCCGTTAAAAGATTACGATTACCCAGTGAACGAGTTTGCTCGTTCATTGGGTAGTGTTACACTGCCAGATCATCACTAACGAGCATTCATACGATCTTCACGATTATCTTTAGGTGTAATAGGGCTTTAAGTGAAGACACATCGATCCAAGTTAAAGAGGTGAAAATAGATAAATTAAGAAATCAAATTACAGTTAAAACATACTAAAGACAATATGTAGCAATGTATAAAATTAAGTTAATAATACCTTCTCATTAAATTGTTTTCATGGTTTCATTGAGACCATCTGGGAACAGGGTTTTCAATTTAAAAATCCAATATGATTCTTTATTCACAAATCTATTGAATCTAAAAGGTTGGGGGGTTAACTGGTCAATAACGGTCAAGCTGAGATGACTGGGGTCTTTGTCATGAACTTGGGCAAAGTGTCTAGAGACACTATGTAAAAGAAAGCCTTTTCTTAGGTTCTATTGATGTTTGTTAAGTCGATTCCTAATGGGTTGTATGTACCGCCCCACATATTGAATATTGCAGCTATATTGTAGCAGATAAATTACATAATTACTGGCAGATGTAAAATAATACTTGATATTAAAAGATTCACCTGTAGATTGAGAACAAAACGCAGTAACGTTATGTCTGATAGTATCACAGCATGCACTTTAGGGACTTCCAGATTTATTACAACCTTTCAGTAAACCAGAAACAACAGATCCAATCATGGAGGGCGTTTTCATTCTACTGGGTGATAAAAGACCTTTAAAGTTCTGGGCTCTTCTAAAAGTGACATCTGGGTAATATGTTCTTTAAAATAGGGTCATTTAATGAAATAGGCCAATGTTTACGTAAAATATTCTTAAAAGTTGCAACAAAATTACAATGAATCTGTAAAGTAGCGTTATTGTGTCTAGTCGGGGATAAGCACTAGGCCTAAGTGTGAGCGCTGATTTTTTTTCAAGCCAGATGTGAAAATACTCTTAGGGTAGTCCTTATCAGTACATAGAGAGGTAAGGGCCCCATAGCAGGGATTAAACCAGCCCCCCCCCCCCCACAGGACAGAAGGGTTTCTGCCTAAACCTTTTTCAATGACCCTTGGGCTATTTTTCCACTATTAGAGGGTAGAGTCATGACCAAATTTTCACCCCCAGTAGAAGAGGAGATGATCCCAACTAAGACTGGGCCACCTCTTGCCCTGGGCCCCATAGCAGTCGCATGGTCTGCCGCTATGGTATTTACGCCCCTGGTCCTTTGTGAAACGACCGTTGTGAAACACGGATGGCGTCCGTGTGCGTTCTGCAATTTGCGGAACAGCGCGGACAGCCATTAATTTAACTGCCTATTCTTGTCCACAAAACGGACAAGAATAGGACAGGGTATATTTTTTTGCGGACCATGGAACGGAGCAACGGATGTGGACAGCACACGGAGTGCTGTCCGCATATTTTGCTGCCCCATTGAAGTGAATAGGTTCGCATGCGGACCAAAACAACGGTCGTGTGCATGAGGCCTAAGGTGCAGTTACATCTCATCCTTTGAAATTAACTAGAAGGTGCATTATTGAGCCAGATACCAGCAGACTGCCTCCGAAACATGTTATACATGGCAATTTTATTTATTTTTGAATTGTTAATAAATGTCAGTTTGGAAGACAGCACTCTGGAACTTGCCTTCTTTTTCTGTGGATCGACCTTCTGGCTCCTGTGTGGAGCAACGGGCGAGGTGGAATCTGCAGTCTCCTGTGATATACTCATCATGTCTAGTTAGAGAGTGGTGCCTGTCTATGAATGGTTTACACTATGGAGCGCCTTATGTTTTTTATGTTTCAGAAAAAACACAGTGATGTCATAATACAGAGATAGTAAACACAGCGATGTCATGGTAAAGGAATAGAAAACACACTGATGTCACAGTACAGGGATAATACACACTGTGATGTCACGGTAAAGGGACAGTAAACATAGTGATGTCACAGTACAGGGATAATACACACTGTGATGTCACAGTACAGGGATAATAAACACAGTGATGTCACAGTACAGGGATAATACACACTGTGATGTCACAGTACAGGGATAATAAACACAGTGATGTCACATTACAGGGATAGTAAACACAGTGATGTCACAGTACAGGGATAATAAACACAGTGATGTCACAGTACAGGGATAATAAACACAGTGGTGTCCCACTACAGAGAAAATAAACAGTGATGTCACAGTACAGGGATAATACACACAGTCATGTCACAGTACTGGGCTAATAAACACAGTGATGTCACAATACAGGGATAATAAACACAGTGATGTCACAGTACAAAGATAATAAACACACTGATGTCACAGTACAGGGATAATACACACTGTGATGTCACTGTAAAGGGACAGTAAACATAGTGATGTCACAGTACAGGGATAATACACACTGTGATGTCACAGTACAGGGATAATAAACACAGTGATGTCACAGTACAGGGATAATAAACACAGTGATGTCACAGTACAGGGATAATAAACACAGTGATGTCACATTACAGGGATAGTAAACACAGTGATGTCACAGTACAGGGATAATAAACACAGTGATGTCACAGTACAGGGATAATAAACACAGTGATGTCACATTACAGGGATAGTAAACACAGTGATGTCACAGTACAGGTATAATAAACACAGTGATGTCACAGTACAGGGATAATAAACACAGTGATGTCACAGTACTGGGATAATAAACACAGTGATGTCACAATACAGGGATAATACACACAGTCATGTCACAGTACTGGGATAATAAACACAGTGATGTCACAGTACAGAGATAATAAACATAGTGATGTCACAGTACAGGGATAATATACACAGTGATGTCACAGTACAGGGATAATAAACACAGTGATGTCACAGTACAGGGATAATAAACATAGTGATGTCACAGTACAAAGATAATAAACACAGTGATGTCACAGTACAGAGATAGTAAACACTTTAAGGTATCAGTGTAGGTATAACAAATATAATTAATCACTGTGTTATGGATATAGAAATGTGTGGAGGAAAAATCAAAAATGCATAAATGTAAATATGCCCAGTCCTTAACCCCTTACGGACCCATGACGTACCAGTACGTCATGGGTTTAAAACGCGATTGCGGCGCGGCGGGGGTTAATCAGAACAGGATGTCCGCTGAAATCATTCAGCGGGCATCCTGTCACAACGCCGTGGGGGGGGGGGGGGGGGCCGTATCGGTGATCGCAGCAAACCGCAGGTCAATTCAGACCTGCGGTTTGCTGCGTTTCCGGTCCATTCAGGTCTCTGGTAACCCGATGTTTGAGCATTTGGGAGAGGCGGTGCTGG